>NC_043758.1:36575481-36875481 GCF_902148845.1 Salarias fasciatus | reverse complement strand
TCTGCAGTAACTTTCAGAGTGAACGTCACACTCATTGTAGAGTCCTTGCTGACTGCTTGGCGGCACAAGCAGCGTTCTGAGCAATGCTTATAATTTTGCTGTGAACTGTTAAGCATTTGATGAGTACATATTTGATAAGAAAATGTGTTTAATGCTTCTGTGTTTATATTTTATGGGTATAATGCTGATATTACTTTGGTTATGACAGCTATACATGACTAAAATTGATATTTTCAGTACGGTATATGTAAATTTTAGCAGATGTAAAATGTCAGTCCATAGGAAACACTCAGACTGTATAGTTTAAATTTGACTTAAGTCATTATAAAGATACTTTGGATCTGACTCAAGAAGCAGCGTGTCTGTGTTTTTCCTTAACTATCCCTTTACAGGATGTAACAGAAGCACAAATACTTGTAAGCCTTAAACATGTGATGTGGTCATTGATCAAGCTGTAATACATTGATGACATTAATTAAGATGTATTGTTTTTTTCTACTCACAACAGCAAAACCAAAAGACATCTCAACTAGATCGTCGTCAATATCTTCATCAGAGGATGAAAGGAAGAAGAAGAAGGAGCCAAGAAGAAGAAGCCCAAGAAAAAAAAAAGAAGAAAAAGCAGAAATCAAAAAAGAAAAGGTCTAAGAAGTAGACTATCTTTGTGAATGAAAAACTATTGTTGCAGTTGTAATTTTCTATGTTTTAGTGGAGTTTGTGTGGCACTTTTATTTTGTTGAATTGGGCACAACAATGTTTTTTGTGAAAATTAGCAGTACTTTCATATATAGTAGTTGAATATTATTTATATAGTGGTTTAGCTTTTGTAGTAGTTTCCAATTGTTAGTTTAAATAAATATAATATTTTTTCTTAAAAGTAAAAGTTATCAATAGTGCATCATGTTTTGATTATTTTACTCTGAGTTGTGAATTGGTTATTTTGAAAATAAATGTCTTTAATAATGGAAGCAATATCACAGAACCCGTACAGGTAAGTCTTGGGTACTTTGAGTGTAAGTACCCGGTACCTGCATAGGTAGGGAAGGTAGTTACTGGCATAGTACTCAGTAGTTGCACAGTAAGTGAAGCCCACAAGTGTTTGCTTTAGAATACGGCCCGGTTCCCTGTTGTTGAGCAGTAGTTACAGGTAAGTACTCGGTAGTTGCACAGTAAGTGAAGCCAACAAGTGTTTGCTTTAGAATACGGCCCGGTTCCCTGTCGTTGAGCAGTAGTTACAGGTAAGTACTCGGTAGTTGCACAGTAAGTGAAGAACACAAGTGTTCGCTTTAGAATACGGCCCGGTTCCCTGTCGTTGAGCAGTAGTTACAGGTAAGTACTCGGTAGTTGCACAGTAAGTGAAGCCAACAAGTGTTCGCTTTAGAATACGGCCCGGTTCCCTGTCGTTGAGCAGTAGTTACAGGTAAGTACTCGGTAGTTGCACAGTAAGTGAAGAACACAAGTGTTCGCTTTAGAATACGGCCCGGTTCCCTGTCGTTGAGCAGTAGTTACAGGTAAGTACTCGGTAGTTGCAGTGGAAGTACTGGATAAGTACTCGGTAGTTGCAGTGGAAGTACCGGATAGTTAGACAGTAAGGAAAGACAGGGGTGATCTTCAGGGCTGGGTAACTTTAAAAGGTGAATTGGTGTATCTGAAAAATGAAGACATTAAATAAAGATGTTTTGCACGTCTGCATGTCTTGTCATTATTATGTGAAAAACATTTTAATCAGTACGTTACAGTATTTCAGTTTGTCATTGGTCACACAATCTGTAGGGGTCCATGGTGATTCTTAGGAGGAAGTGGCACATCAAGGTTGTACAGTAAAAGCATATGTGAGAGATATGAACAGTTTTTGCTATTTCGAGAGTGGGTGAACCATTGTTAATGTTTTTTGCTGTTCGTAGGCACCCCATATTTGTTTAATTCATATCCTGTGTTTTTATTTTATTTTATTTTATTGTTTCTGGAGGCACTGAATGTCATTGAATGCCTCACAGAAAAACGAGCGTCTTTGAACTACACATTGAGAGTGTCGGAGAGCAGTTGAAGCTGAGGAGACGTCATGAATCTTGTTCGGAATCGAAAATAAAATCTATCTATTAAAAATCCATCCTGTGGATCTTCATTGCCGGGGACTACGGGAGCAACACATATGTTCAGGAAAATTACACTGTCTTGACAAGTATCTATATGGTAAAACACAGGAAACTACCGTGTAAGACTTCAGAACTTACACTGTAAACACGTACGTAAGTACCCCATAAGAGTCTGTAAAATGTCATGCTACATTTATGAAAGTTACCCCCACACTTTAGGAAATTACCTATTAAGACACATCAAACTACACTGTAAGACAACCGCACTTACGCTGTCAGACACAAGTGTAAGTACTCGTCGGGTTCTGCGAAATAACTTGTACATGTCCGACAGTTACCTTCACAGTTGAGGAAACTACACTGTAAGAGAAGGGAAGTTACTCTGTAAGACGCGGGCCGTATTATAAAGTGCTACCGAGATTTCTGCTTTAAGTGACTGGCAAATACTTAAAACTGCATGTACATCAATACCAACAGAATTACGCAAATGTAAGATTACCTCTATTATGATATTGTAAATGTATATTTTCCTCCACAGGACCAGGGTGTATACTACTGAAATAGGACAAAACTTGCATACTTTAAACGAGCTAACATAAACGAACGTAGCTGAACAAAGAGCAAAATT
The DNA here is from genome assembly GCF_902148845.1 of Salarias fasciatus. Taxonomy (NCBI): domain Eukaryota; kingdom Metazoa; phylum Chordata; class Actinopteri; order Blenniiformes; family Blenniidae; genus Salarias; species Salarias fasciatus. The sequence continues at coordinate 36,872,757 of NC_043758.1, read as the reverse complement.
GCAGGTAATCCTTACTTGCAAGTTTGAAAAACACTGCAGCATAATTACGAGCTCATTATCAAATGATCACGACAAAGTCAAGAGTTGTCAATCAGGATGTGAACTTTTCTAAATAGAATGCAGTAAGTCGTTCAGATGTCTGTGATTCAAAAGATGGGAGACAATCTTTTTGTGGGAGAACCTGCTGAGAAGACAATGGAGTGTTGTTTGCTTCCCTGAGGTACCAGACATTTCCATGGTCTGTGTTTGTACGGGAGAGTGTGGCATCGCGAACAGATTCTTCAATCACCTCTGGTCTTTTGTCAACATCCTCCCCAGGTGTCTTTGTACTTTTGAGAAGCATAAAACAAACCTTTAAAAACACATGACACAAAATATGAATATCACTAATTCTGTAATGCAATGTATAACGCAAAAGATTTGGTGTGTGACAAATGACTGACATGTCTGTCTCAAGTTGTTCAAACAAGTGGCTACACTGAATACATCCACCAGCTCATGGCTTATGGCCTATCATTAGACAAATGCACTTACATTTGAACATTGAAGTCTAATAGAAGTTGAAATTAATCTAGGATAGGAGATCTCAACTACTGCAGCAGACTTACATTTCTTAGGACTGTCCAAGGTGGCCAATGGCTGTGCAGCAGATGAATAGACATTCTTCATAATGCTACCGGATTGCTCTAAATGCACAAAAAACAAAATACATTACAATACAGAACAATACCCTAAATACAAATACAATTACCCTACTAATCAAAATGTAAATAAAATTGCAATCTTCACTGTTCGTTTCAAATGATACATGGAGCTCAGCTTGTTGAGCTGAGGTTTATGTTCAGATTCAATCTTGTCTATGTCCATGAAACAGCAATAAAAATGCTACATTGTTTTTAATCCTACTTTTGTAAACAAACTACTCATACCCACAACACCCACGGATCCTGCAAGGAGTGTGACAATTCATGTTGAAAGTCACACATTTTTTTTATTTTAAAAACACAATTAGAAAAAAAACAATATGGAAGAGTATTGAAATGTACTTTTCAATTAACCTTTACTATATAATTCAGTGTGACTGTAGGACATATTGGTTTAGTTACTTGTCAGTGGGGGGTGGGGTAACTGCCCGGTAGGCTTGTAAACAAGTGCAACAATGCAGACTAGTATTTGAGCATTAAACTGTATTAATCAGCACTAAAGGCACCAGGAAGAAGTTAATTTGCTATGTTTATATAAGTGACACAAAGCCCTGTTAGTGCAAAGTTTACATTTGTTTTTCTTCCTTTTATAATCTTAAGCTTAAGAAATAAACCATAGCTTCTCTAGACATCCCGATGAACTTTGGAATGTCTACGACTGCAACTAGAAGGCCCAATGGTCCAAAACAAACATACATTTACTCATGTAAGTCAATGACTACTTTAGCTTCCTCTTCGGAATTAAACAGTACACAATAACATGAATGCCTCGTATAAAGCCTAGGTGAGTAGTGATATGCTTAAGCTTTATTAATGCAACGTGTGTGTTAAAAACTAAAGTGAGAAAGCAAAAGGTAATTGCTAACTAGCCTTCAAACCAACTTTCCCCATTGCTAAAAAAAAAATTATTTTTCAAAGTTACAGAGGTAAGGCAGAGTTCGTTAATTTGACAGTAGGGGTGAAAGCAACTCACCATCAGACAGATGTGTCCAGAACGGTCCAACACTTTCTGATAGCTTCGGATAGCTACATCGATAGTGCATTGCTCATGTCTTGCCTAAGAAGATCCCATTGGCTGCAGAGCGATACCTTTTACTGGCTGGCCAAACTTCAGGGGAGGAGAATATTAGCATATTATGGAGCGCGTGGCGGCTCCAGGCGTCCAAAAGCGCCTGGCGGCGCTCGGCGTTCTAGACGCCGGAAGGCGTTTCAAAATAAAAGCGCCTGGCGGCGCTCGGCGTTTCAAAATAAAAGCGCCTGGCGGCGCTCGGCGTTAAAAGCGCCGTTCTGAACGGCGTTTTCTACCAGGCGGTGTATGGCACAAACGGCCACCCAAACAGCAGCTAGGGGAGCAGCCGCTCCTTCAGCAGCGTTTCATGGACTTTTGGGACATTATTTGAGCAGATATCAGATATCATAAATAAAAGCGCCTGGCGGCGCTCGGCGTTTCAAAATAAAAGCGCCTGGCGGCGCTCGGCGTTAAAAGCGCCGTTCTGAACGGCGTTTTCTACCAGGCGGTGTATGGCACAAACGGCCACCCATACAGCAGCTAGGGGAGCAGCCGCTCCTTCAGCAGCGTTTCATGGACTTTTGGGACATTATTTGAGCAGATATCAGCAGATAAAAACACTCTGCTCAGCGCTGAGGACTGCTGCTGCGGAGCTAAAGACCAAGTTCCTCGTGAGACTTTGTGCGCATGTCACAGGACGCTGTATAATCCGCTTCACCCAGGGTCCTTGTAAACGAGGATTCATCGTGGATCGCTTTGTATGCCGTACATGTATACACTCCGTTTAATACGATTGTTTACAATCGGATTGAAAAAAACACCCATGTAAACTGGGCCACTGATGTTTATTCAGCACCCCGGAAAACGCTGCTGGTTCAGTAAACATGGCGAAGGAACATGCGAAGCCCGGCAGCTGCTCTGTTGTCGGCTGCACCAGCAAGCACCGCAGTCTGTTTTTGCCGCCTTTGTCTGAGGGTCCAGTGGATTCACTTCATTTTCGAGGAAGACGCACCCGCAAGAACGCCTAAAAAGTTGTATATGTGCGCTCACCACTTCACTCCGGACTGCTTTCACAACGAGGGCCAGTTTACATCAGGATTCGCCAAGAAGCTGAAGCTAAAGCCTGGATCGGTTCCAGCTGTCCGTGACCAAGCTACAAACGTGGAAGCTGTAAGTTTTACCATGTTATGTTGCTTTATACTATATCGTCCTTCCGAGTGTTTTAGCCTGTTGGAAAGTGGTTTTAGCATGGCAGCTAACGTAAGTTACTGTTGCTAACATGGAGTCCTCTCCTCATATTACTTTAACACACAACGGTAAATAATATCAGGGGACTTTGAAGAGAAGACGTATCAGGGTTTCCACCAGAGAGAGAAAAAAAAACTCTCCGACAGTCGAACACGGCAGTGTTAGCAGCATTAGCCGTTAGCAGCGTTAGCAATGACACCACACGCCCCCCCCCCCCCCCCCCCCCCCCATCAAACTTCTTTCCTTGCAGTAAACACTGCCGTATGAACATATATTTCATGTAAAACGAGCATTATGTACGTAAGGGATAATGTATGGACGGTGATAATGTACACCTCATCAGGCATTAGCCTTTACTTAGCACCAAGATGCTAACGATAGTTTTTGTTCCGTGATAGTAGTAGTAGTTGAATTACAGGGAATAAGTGAAAGGGGGGATATAGTGGTCGAGATGCACTGCTCCACTACTCCCTGAAGTTCTGACAGAACCTTTATTTCCAGTCTTTCGTGACAGGATGAACTGGTCAGACACACCTGGATGAATCAGTTCATCCTATCATGAAAGACAGTAAACAAAGGTGCTGTCAGAACTGCAGCAAGTAATGGAGCTGTGCACATGTCATTTTTGCAGTATTTGTTGCTGTTGTAGCTATGTATTTGAGAGGATGCAGGTGTAACCTCTGTTTCCTGTATGCAGGCCAGCACATCAACTGCAACTACAGATGTTCCTGCATCGAGGGATGCTGCATGCCAGACTGACCCAGTGGAGACCCGTTCTGGAGGCACACAGCTGTCCTGGAGGACTCTACAGTCTCATGTCAGAAGTAAAGGTCTGTAGTCAAGTGTAGTTCATTTATTGTTGATGAAGTAAGTAATCATTTACCTTTTATAATACTATTCACCTACGAGGGGGGACCCCAAAGTTTCCGGACTGATTCTATTAATAAAAAAATCCAATGAATTTCCGACTTTGGCCGCTAGATGTCGCTACAGGATAGCCTCATGCATAACTGTGCCAGGTTTGGTCTTCCCAGTGAAGCGGTCAGCTGACAGTCACTGTTTATGTTGACAGAGTTACACCCCGCTCTTCAATTTTTCAAGATGGCGAATATCCACTGATATGCGCTCTGTCAAAACATTTTGTTTTTTATTGGGGAAAACAGCGGCAGAAACACTCACCATGTTGCAGACATTCTTTAAGAAGGATTCTTAGGGTGTCTGAGTGGTTTGGGCCCTTTAAGAGTGATCGGATTACATCACAAAGACCAGGCACGCAGAGGACAACAATCCACTTCCAGAACAGAGAAAAATGTCACAAAAACTGAAGAAGACGTCCTGGTAGATCCACGCAGGACTTTTGATGGCATTGCAGATCTGATGGGAGTATTGTAGAGATCCAGACAGATGATCCTCAGGTGGTTATTAGAAGCAGGGAGACGAAGGCACCCGGAAATGGCCGCATCGTAGCAGACAGCAGACCACAAGACACCCCGTTACGCACAGAAATAGCACAAAATGTTGTGCGTAAAGCATATTTTTTGACTAAAACCGTGACCAGCCAGCCTCCCCACCGCCATATTCCCCTGATCTGGCCCCGGGCGACGGCTTTTTGTTGTCAAAGATGAAACTGGAGCGGCAGCAGAAAGGTAAGACAGGCATACAGGCGGGGGAGGGAAAATTGAAGTTCTATCTTATCGGCACAGTTACGCACGGTCATGGCGACTCTTCTGAACAGTGAAAATCTCCGGTGCAGTGTTGTATTCAAGCCAAAGGAGAGTATTTTGGAGGTGACAGTTTCAAATAATTGCGAAGATTAAAAAATAAAAAGTTATAACCACAGTCCGGGAACTTTTGGGTCCACTCTCGTATAATGTAATGTATTACTGTCTTTATGTGTCATGGAAAGACTTCCTTTCGTAAAAATTGTATTTTTTCCACAGGTGTCCAGGCTACTGTGTCCTGCTAGGATGTTGGTGTTGGGACATCCACTAGAGATCCTTTTTGTTTATCATCAACACCATTAAAGAAACCTTCGGTAACACTTTACTTGAAGCCCCTCTTTATAACACATTATAAGTAGTTATAAACACTAATACATGATCACAATGCTTTATAACTCACTATACAGCAGTATACAGCATAGGATTAAGGTTAGGGTTAGGGTTAGGGTTAGGGTTAGGTCCTGGCATTGTGATCATCTATGAATGTTTATAACTATAGCTACACATGTTATAATGGCATTATAATGCTTTATGAATGTACTTATAATGTGTTATGCAGGGGGGCTTCAAGTAAAGTGTTACCAAACCTTCAAAGAGATCACGTCTCAACCTGGACGAGGAGCAGGAGCGGGATTCAGATCCATTACAGGACACCTCTTCAGTGGCATCTTCAAAAGGGCAGGACTCCACCTATGACCATTCAAACTCTTTGACATTTCCTTTGACTCTGTCAATATGGTTTTAACTATGACAATATGACACATTTCGCCGGCATGCCAGATCCTTCATTGAGCCTCCAGTCATTCGCCACTGGAAGACACTGCAGGATGTGATGCTGCAGCGGCTCAGTCAGGAGGACAAAGTAATCGTTGGTGGCGACATGAGGGCAGACTCTCCAGGTTTTTATATTTCATTGAAATTAAAGGTAAAATAAACTGGTTACATAGAAATTGTGTGAGTGTCTAGCGAAAAGTGTCTGTCAGCGTTAACGTCTTTGATTTTCTCTTTCCTGTACTTCCAGACTCTACCTGGCTGCCATGTATTATAATGAAAACGTCAACCGACCACAAGCCAAAACAAACAAAGGTGTGCCCCTATTCAAGGTCCACTTTCCAAAGGCCATGAAGGGAGAATGCAGAGCAAAACAACTAAAGACAGAGCCAACATTCCATAAGTGTCATATTCTTTTATTAATTTTTTCAACCGAGACATCTGTTTTGGAAAGAACCTTCAACACACCAAAAACAACCTTGTGAAAACAGTAAATCAGATAAAGTGCCAAACACCATGACGTATTTAGGAAAAAACTCTGTCATTGTAAAATTCAAAAAACAAAACAAAAACAACAGTTTCTTTGTGCATGTCTTTTCTGAAACAGGGTATGTTGCTGAGATGATGGACCTCATTTTTGAAGAAATCTTCAAGGATCCGGCTCCATACACAGAGGCAGTCCTGGCCATCCCCATTCCAGAGGACCTGACTGCACAGTTCAGCGGCCTGACACAGAGGAGGTCATTGCCAGTCATAGGCTGGCCCCATGTTATGGGTTATATGTAAAGTGTGTGATGTCAATAAATGCTTGTCTACAGAAGTGACTCTGTGATTACATGAATGATGTACAGATCAGCGGCTTTTGGAAGAAATATGCAGTTTTAAAAGAAGCAAAATCAATTCACATTCATCATGTTTTGTTACAATTGTAAGATTATGCTCACTGAACCAAAGTAAGACTACATTTTTGAATTAGATACAAGCATAGCATACTGGTGTATTCCTCTCAGCCGTAAAGGACCATAGTTAGCACCATATATTTGGCAGGCTTTCTGCAGAGAGTACACATTGAGGCAAACAGGCTCCAACCCAGGATGGTCCACCATACAGGACGGCTGCTCCTCCACCTCCCGCAGCCGTCTGGTGACCTACAAGGAATTACAGAAGGTAAGTGTATGTACTGTATTTTATACTGTAAATGTAACATGTAGCCTAATCAAGACAAATGAAAATTGTTGAAAAACGCTGCTAAAAGTTGAAAAAAGTTGAAAAACATTGAAAAAGGTTGAAAACACTGCAAAAAGTTGAAAAAACCTGAAAAAGTTTGAAAACACTGTAAAAAGTTGAAAACAGTTGAATAAGGTTGAAAATGTTGAAAACGCTGCAAAAAGTTGAAAAAGGTTGAATAAGTTTGAAAATGGTCAGGGGCCAAAAGTATAATCTGTTTTTCTGACCAAACCAACAAACGAAAATAGAAAAAACGGCTCAATTTTCCTTTTTTCGTTTTCAACAAAAAACGAAAAAAAGTTTTTTTTTTTTTTTCAATTCAAAACCAAAAACAAAACCAACACAAGCAAATTACGGCCGAATTTTGTTTTTTGGATTTCCATTTTTCGTTTTTTCGTTTCAGGTCCCAAAACAAAAAAACGGAAGCACGTGACCCCTGACGTCACGGGTCAAATGGACTCCCTTCCAAAATAAAAGCCTTACTCATAAGTGGATAATAAATGTTAAATTACGTTAAATAGTGTTTTTATTTTTGCACAGCATTTATTGCATACACTACTAGGCTTGTAATAATGTTAGAAAATCATTATTATTATTAGCCCCCCCCCAATGGCCGTGGGGGCCGCTGGGGGTCGCTGCGGCACGTGACTGTGCCCCGGGGAGCCGCAAGGCATGATGGGAGGGGATTGTTCAGGCCGTTTCATGCTGTATTTTGTGTTTAATTGTGTTGAAATGCCCTTCGTTTTGTTGTAGATGTGTTAAGTAACTGTTTTTCTATGTGTTGATGTCGTTTTCCAGTCTTTTTATGATAAATTATTCTTTATCAATATTTACGAATATTTGTAAGACTATTTTTTTTACAAATTACACACACAAACCATTATATCAACAGACATCCCTCAGTTACAGGGCGCAGTCACTTTTCGGCAGCTGCTTGCAAAAATGTTACAGTCCCCTGTTACTGAGTGATGTGTGAGGGATGATACTGACCATTCCTCTGATCAGTGATCAGCTGATCTCCTCTGCTTTCAGTCCTGCAAATTCTGTGAATATCACCCCTCTTCTCCCTTGAAGTGGTCAGTGTCACTCCCCACATCAGGCAGCAGCCGAAAGTGACTGCGCCGTGTAACTGAGGGATGTCTGTTGATATAATATGAGTATGAAAGTAGTGTGAGAGTGAATGGTTGGTGGTGGTGGGATGGGCTGATGGCGCAGATTGGCAGCCTCGCCTCTGCCAGTCTGCACCAGGGCAGCTGTGGCTACAGTAGTAGCTTACTACCAACCAGTATGGAGTGAATGAATAATGCAATGTAAAGCGTCTTTGAGTGTCCAGAAAAGCGCTGTATAAAACCAATGCATTATTATTATTTCTATTCTTCTTCTTCTTCTTCTTCTTCTTCTTCTTCTTCTTCTTCTTCTTATTATTATTATTATTATTATTATTATTATTATTATTATTATTATTATTATGGTGTGTGTGTGTGTGTGTGTGTGTGTGTGTGTGTGTGTGTGTGTGTGTGTGTGTGTGTGTGTGTGTGTGTGTGTGTGTGTGCGCGTGTGTGTGTGTAATTTGTAAAAACATACTCTTAGAATATTCATAAAGAATACTTTATGAAACAGCCGTACAGCGTATGCGAGCAGAGGAGACACACAGAAACACGTCGATGCGTGTTCCCGTCGGGGGCAGTCATTTTTCGGCAGGAAGTCACTTTTCGGCAAGACACCGGCATTATTCTGTGTGTGTGACATGCTTTAGTTGTTGTAACAATAAAAGATTTGGTTGATCGAAACAGCAGCAGTTCTCATCGATCGCTGCCTCCGTCGCGACTCTCCGCCGCCGGATTACAAATTATTAGTTGTTGTGCCACAACAACAACAACAACAACAACAATAATAATAATAATTACAGGTCTGCTGCCTGGCCTGCATACATCTGATTCGCGGACGTGAGATCGTCAAGTGTTCACCTTTTCGATAAGTGTGACATGTCTGTTGATCATAAAATACGTGGGTCATTTTAACTTTGTGACATGTCAGCTGCATGGCGTGTGCTGATGAGAAACGTTTCCCTTTTTCGCCCAGTAGATGGCAGTGTGAGCCAATTCAGAAGAAAATCCAGTACTCAGTTGAGGGAGTAAGGATCTTACAATGTACATATGGACAAACAGTGGCATGCTCCTCTTTCTTCTTTCTTTATTCTTTATTCTAGACTCGAAGTGGTCCATAAAATTACACACAAATACTAAAGACAATAACAAAACAGAAAAAGAGCACTACACATGTAGGGGCTAAGCCTACGTTTGAAGCCCCTACGGCTTCTACCTGGAGTTTTCGGCTGACAGGCTGGCCCCTGAATGGCATGAATGATGCGGCTGAGGCGATCATTGACATATAGTAAATACGTCCATTTATTTTCCCACTCACAAACTTCACCACAGGACACCGATCACATAGTGATGGTGACGGCAGCGGCGACAGCGGTCAAAACCGTGTTTCCCCTCCCAGGCAGCAACACCTGCCAGGCCGTGATTACTTCCTATTTATACTTCCGGAGCTAATAGGCTCATACACACCAGCCCCTAATTGTTACTGGTGCATAAACATAAAAATTACAACACAGATTATTGAATGATCCATAACATAAAACAACTTAAATTATACCATAAACCATAGTTGTTTATACTTCGTACAATAAACACAGCTTAGTCACAGGTCTTCCCATAACACTGGTTTTGGTCTGTAACCAAACAAATGGGATTGACCCCATTTGTCATTACAACCTCTTGTACTTTGCACCACGAAAACCTGAGGCATCCATGATGCCGTTAATAACATCACCAACTATGAGAGTCCTCCTCCTCTGGCGAACCGGTGGAGGGCATTTTTGTGCACACCAGTACTCTTTAAGTCTTCCATCCTTTGGCATCCAGAATGCTCATGTTCCATGTCGCATGAACAGTTTTTCCCATTTTTCATCCATTGAAGTCTCCACATCAATGTGATATTTGGTGATTGCCTCTTGCTCCGTCTGAAGTTCAGACCTCCTTGTGCAGTCATCTTCTTCTGATTTCCTTCTGGTCTGGTCTGATCTGGTCAGGTCTGCAACTCAGCTCTCAGATTGTCTAGCACAGCTGCCAGGTCCTTGAAACATCTTTGCACCTGCTCCAGCTGTAATCGCAAGTCCACAGTGAACTTTGTGTCTCTGACAGCATCATCGTCATGTCTGCAACTGAGCTTGTCCACCTTCCTGTAGAAGCAGCTCCCCTCTGTATCGAGCTTCTTGTAAACATCTGCAAGCTTCAGGTGAACATCAGTTGTCTGTGATGTTGCTTCATTCAGAAGGAATGTCAGATGGCTGTCATCCTGCAAGCTGAGTTTTTGCAGGAGGGCATAACAATGGCGCTCATCTTTAAGCTCTTTATTAGTGACACCCAGGTGTTTCTTAAACAACACACTTGGATGTGCTTCAATCTGCTGCTTCAGTTTCAGATTGCTGTAGGCCATTTTCTTCTCTGGAAACATGACTGCTGTCTTCGGTTTCTCGGAAGACACCTGTACAGCTTCTCTTCTTTCCTCATTGTCTGCGTCAATACAGAGTTTCACAGCTCGCGTCTGAGCTACAGCTTCAGCATATCTCTTTTCAATCACCTCTTTGACCTATGCTGAATGCTTCTTGTACAGCTGTGGAATTTTCTTCCGTCCATCAACTCTACGCTTTTCCATAGCGAATTTACTTGGAAGTTCAACATCTGGTTCTTTGAATGGCAACTTCGAGAGTTATCTCTCATCCTGCACCACTGCAGAAGATTCCATGCCCACTGATGTCTTCCCATTGGAGTCATGCTTGTGCTGACTATGTGACATGTGTTCAACTGTCACTCCAGAAATCCTGTTGACAACAACAGAACACTTCGCTTTACTTCTGCTGCCATTATCGTCTAAAGGACCATTAATGACTCAACCCAACCCAGTTCTTATAGTGTACGGGCCATCTCTACAGCTGTTGACAATCTCCCATGGTTCCAACAACTTGGGAGCATTTGTACCGATCAACAAGTCAACGTCAGCGTTTATGTTATTGATATGTATCCTAGACAAATAGGACCATCTTTTTAAGTTAGCAGTGGTGGCGATGTTATCTGGAGAGGCTGGTATTTGCTTTTGTGTAAGGACATCTGGTAAATAATAGAAATTATTAGCTTTCAGCCCAGATACTTCCAGCCCGACCAAAGAGTAGGACCAAACAAGCTTTTCCTGTCCCATGGTTTCTAGCAGAAAATGACTTTTTGTTCCCGTCATCTTCAAACTCTGCATGACATTTTCAGAACAAAAGGTTGCCGTACTGCCAGGATCTAAAAAGGCATAAGTCTTTATAATATCATTTCCCTTAGTTTATTTAACCTGTACCGGAATGATGGAAAGTAAGCATCGCTCTTGACCAGCCCCTGTACGACCACACAGCTGAGGAGGAACCTGTAGCTTTGTCTCTGATAACCCAGTTGTTTGTTCACACTGTTCATTTGGCTCTTCGATGTGAAGCAGAGTTGGATGCAGTTGTTCACAAACCTCACAGTGCAAGCGTTTGGTACAGTCACAGTTTAAGTGACCAGAGCACAGACACCCAAAACACACTCATTTTTCCTTTAAGAAGTGAATCTTTTCTCTGTTCTCCATTTTCCTAAATTGATTACACTTCTCCAACAGATGAGCACGTGAACAGTTAAGACAATTCAAGATCTCCTTATTTTTGGCATATGTCGCCAGTTTCTCATCCACAGCTTCCACAGTAGCAGCAAAGGTACTTCCTTTCATTCTTATCTTTGACTGTGGTTTCACACTGAGATTCCTCACACCAACTGTGGGTTTTGGTGCACATTCCAGATCTCCAAAGATCAGATCAGACTGAATTTTTACATGTCTTTCCACAAAAGAAAACAACTCTACAAAATGAGCCCTGTCATTTGTGGCCTCCAAAATGTCATGTGCCTTGCATCTCCACTGATCCCTGAGTTTGAATGGTAGCTTTGACACAAGCAGTTTCATGTTGGTCGGCATGTCCAGCTCCATCATGTAATCCAGCTCCTCCATCACGTTACAGCAACCATGCAAGAACATGGCATAAGCTTGCATGGCTTTGAGATCTTCAGCTCTTACAGCTGGCCAGGCTCGAGCCTTCTCAATGTACGCTCTGGCAATATTTTATTCATTGCCAAAATGTTCTTGCAGCAAAGCTTTAGCGACGATGTATCCACGCTCGGGAGCCATGTGCTGACAGCTTCTAACCAGCTCCTGAGGTTGTCCTGCTGTAAACTGTTCCAGATAGTACAGGCAGTCAGCTGTACTGGCTTTGTCCTCAACACCTTGTTCAAATGCTTTAATGAAGGCTTTGTACTGGAGTGGATCACCTTCATACACAGGAATTCCCCACGTGCAGGCAGGGACAGTAGACGCTGCTGATGTACAAGAGCACTTGTGATCTAATATTGTCTGTGCATGATGGTTACAATGTCTCCACCAGGTACTTGATTGGTTTGCAGTTGATCCATACATTGAGCATCCTCTTTATTTTACAAAGCTGCTGTTGCACCTGTTTGTGAAGCTATTGTTGGTTTTAAATATCTTTGTTGTTGTGTGTCAGCACACATATTCAGCACGTCTTTCTTGAGTATCCATTCTCTTAGGTTTTGTGACCATTGCTGATTGTTTTTCTCTGTGTGCGTTTGTTTCAAAGCTGCAGGCTCATATTCCTTAGCCATAGGGTGAAGAGTGTTGCTTGTTGTCATTTTTCTTTTTTCCTTCTCAAAGTAAGAGTTCATGCCATCTGCTGATCCATGAGAAGAACTTCTTTGATCCTACAACTGTAAAACTTAAAGCTTAGCAGCGGAGGCAGCCAGCTCGGTTTCCAGTTCAAGCCGCTCTTTTTTCCACCGTATTTGTTGTTCTTGTTCCTCCAGTGCATTTCGCCCCTTTAACGATGACATGCGAGCGAGAAGTGCAGCTCTCTCAGCAGCAGCATCAACTCGTTTAGAGGAAGTTGTGCTTGACCTGAAGCTGTATACACTCTTGTTCCTGATTTCACCTGCATTGGAAACACTGTCGTTAGGATTGATGTCATCCTGATGAGACACTCTCCCCTCATAATTGACAGCATGACTTTGAAGCACACCATCACTTGATAAGCAGCCCTTTGAGTTGACAATAAACTCATAATTGAACATCATTTTCACTTTAAACCATATTTCATGCCGTTCTTTCTCATCATGTTGCAATACACTCAAAACAGAACCATGAATTAACCTTATTTCAGCAAATAACTTCAGTAAATGATCAAGACCACTTTGTACATCTGCCACTTTGCATTCTTGCATCCAACCTTGTATCTTGTCTCTTCAATCAGACGCTTTGCTAAGCTTACTTTTTCTATCATGCTGCAAACACTCCAATTTATGTGCAAGAGTTTTGGCAGAAAGATTTGACACTCTTTTAGTCTGTTGTGTGTCACTATAGCTGGTCACTGAGTCCAGTGCACCAACTGTGGACAAGTTCACACCAGAAAGTTTGTCTTGCACGACGCGCTTTTCCATTTAAACAATATTGACCGAGTCTATCAATAAAAGGTAATGCTGCAGCGTCGTCTTGTTTTTTGTTCATTTGCCTCAGTAACCAAGGTTTAGGTTTATGCAAGTAATGTGTGCACACGAAGTTTTATGGCCGATTATCATATGTTAGCCCTCTCCATATCATATACAGAAGACTCAGCTCCATGATATATTCAAAGGAATCTCACGGCATCCTCTGCGCTGCACAATTAAGGAAACCCACACCTGGCTCCTTGCCAGGCTCCGTCTCCGACGCTTACTTCCGCACCGCAGCGGCCGCTCGCCACCCCGCTGCTCGGCTCCGCTCCTCCACGGCCTCTGTGCCCAACGATGCCGCGAAGCTGGGCTAATTCCACTCCGGTGTCCTCTCCGGCAGGTGAGCAGATCAGGCGTCGCTGATGTGGCGTCGTCCCCCCCCCTCACCCCGGTGTCCTCAAGGACAGGACAGCTCCGCAGCCCCGGGGTTACGCACCTTGCTGTATAAAGCATTCACATTCCAATCATTATGCTGTGATCACTCATGTATCCATTGTATTAATCATATTCTACATCACTATGCTGAGATTCACTTGTTTATATACAATTTTAATCCAATTCTAATGAATATGTACAGATTCAACTGTTCACTATATTTTCACCCCATATATATATATATACGTATTCTGTTGTTTCATGATTTCGATGCCTTCATCATTACAGGCTGTAACTGAAAGCTCATTCTATGTGCATCTTGACTGCTCGAGGCCGCTCAAAGCAGGGAGTAACTTCCCCGCTCCTTTCAGCTCAGTCTCTATTCTTTCTCATGAGAAACTGGACTTCTTTGGCCTGATTATTATCTTCACGATACGCGTGACCTTCATGAAATTGCTGTCTGAATTGACCTCTGGGAAAAACGACCTATGACGGTCAGAGTGTTATCAAAATGTAACCATCAAACAGCTCAGTCATGCAAGCACAAAGGTTTAACTTCCCGACCAAATGAGAGCTCGACGCCATTTCAGCTTGAGATTCTGACGCTGTTACATCTTCATAGCTGAGGCCCGGGGCGCCCTGTATTTGATCTATAGCTAGCATTGAGGTTATCTCCCTGTCTGGTTAACCGCCCACTGAATTAAAAGAACTTGTGCAGAGACTTGAAAGACCTTTTGAGCATTCTTGATTACTCCTATCTTAAGTTTTTTGCTCCAGTCTCAACAACCTCCACTCCGGCGCGCCTTTCGGCAGGCGAGCGAACCAGGTGCCGCTGATGAGGCGTCCGCCCCTCCGGTGTCCTCTCTGGCAGGTGAGATCCGTAGCGCCGCGGTGACGCACCTCCACTCCGGCGTGTGAGCTCCTGCGTGAACTCTCCAATCGTGCACTGCAGCCGCGTCTCTCCTGTCTGGTGCGCTTCCAGTACGGCGCGCTGACAGATTTGTTGTTCACAGGGTGATCCACATGCGGCTTTCCACCAAGACAATGAGTCTTTAGTCCAGCGTAACCTCCTTAGCAGGATACTGTTTTGAATTGAAATGTAGGAGCTAAGCCTACGCTTGAAGCCCCTACGGCTTCTACCTGGAGTTTTCGGCTGACAGGCTGGCCCCTGAATGGCATGAATGATGCGGCTGAGGCGATCATTGACATATAGTAAATACGTCCATTTATTTTCCCACTCACAAACTTCACCACAGGACACCGATCACATAGTGATGGTGACGGCAGCGGTCAAAACCGTGTTTCTCCTCCCAGGCAGCAACACCTGCCAGGCCGTGATTACTTCCTATTTATATATCCGGTCCTAATTGGCACCTGCAACACATATAAACTACATAAACACTCTCTGCAGTGTCTCCAGAGCACAGAAGTGTACCACACACTGCTCTGCCCCGGTTTGAAAAAAGCTTTAATAATTAAAGACCTGACCCGGGAAACAAAGGTTCAAAAAGAAACAGTTATTAAATAGTAATATTAAATAAATATTACAAATAAACATTACTTTTGTAATTTCATTATCAACAGAAAAGCAACATAAAATCACAAGCAAACGCTTGGAAGAAGTGGAAGCTGAAAATAAAAAAAAACAGAAAATCACAAGCAGATGCTTGGAAGAAACAAACAAACCAAAAAAACACAACATAAAATCACAAGCAAGTGCTTGGAAGAAGTGGGAGCTGAAAATTAAAAAAAAAAAGAACTGAAAATCACAAGCAGATTCTTGGAAGATATGGATGCTGAAACAAAAAAAAAGAAAAAAAAGAAATACACAACAGAAAATCACAAGCACACACTTGGAAGTATAACTAACACCTACACATGCTGCCTCCGCTTTGCAATGTCTATAAGTGACAACACAGCTTGCTGGAAAGGTCCAGGTTGTCCATTAACTGTGTTTTCAAACACAGTTACCATGTCTGGGTAGATGGCGGCAAAGTCCAGTTCAGCACTTTGCTGGTCAGCCTGGCAGGTAAAGGGACTGGTCCCAAATGTTGACTCTGGGGCCAGATTTCCCCCTGTTTCCTCAGCGTACTGGTCGGCAGCCAGATTTGAGGGTGGCAGAAGTTCTTCTGAAAGCTTTTTTGGGCATCCCCCCTCAGCCAGCACATTTGGAATCCCTCTTCCTTAAGAAAAAGATGGCAAAAAATGTCTATGTTTTTTGAAGTTGATACAAGTTATGTTGTACTGTAATTAACTTTCAATGTTTTTAAGCTTAGAGTGTCAGTACTTATTGTTAAAACCTCTTGCAATGAGACAAGCCTTCTATCTGTGTTTCTGTATGTGTCTGAATATCCTGGCCATTGGGAAACTCAAACTTTGCATAACTGTGTTGCACTAACTGTAACTCTAAGTAATTTAACTGATAAATTGATGTTGAATAAATTGATCATAATGAGCCACGGACAATAGGATATCAAACGCATATAATATGCAGCTATACTAAACATGACCAAGTTCATTACAAAATTTAGTGATAAATCTCAAAGTTTTGTTTAAAATTGATTTCCAATTGTTTTCGAAGAGAGATGGCATTGTTTGTTGATTATTGATGAAGACATGAATGTCATACAATTTGAATTAAGTCTTTGAAACATGTGAAACAATTGGATAATTTACATATGTGCTATGTTTAGACACAAATTTCCTGCTCACTAGGAGCTGTGTTCATTATGCAAGGTAGGACAGGGAGTCCTCATAGGAGGATCCCAGAGAATTAGTAGTTACTGGATGTAACTCCAGTTCTACGAGTAAGTGCGTGCCCGCCTACGGGCTTCGCTAGTGGCACACCTCCAATCTCTGTCCAATCCACTGAGACTATACAAAGCTCGACGCACCAATCCCCCGCACGCGATGGCGCAGCGCCACGCCCCACACCGAGGGTACATAACCTCGGATGGCGCTAAGCAAACCCTTCTTCTGACGTAGCAAAAACAAGGGAAGCAGACAGCTGGGCCAGCAGGTAGGCGGGCACGCACTTACTCGTAGAACTGGAGTTACATCCAGTAACTACTAATTCTACTTTGTAAGTGCTTAGCCCGCCTACGGGCTTCGCTAGTGGTACTCACCAAGGCGACGGCCGTAGGTCGATGAATGTACTCCCAGCTGGCCTGCTGACGGGATTGGTGCGTAAGACAGAAGTAAACAAACCGTACGTCCAGAACGGCCGTAGAACTCCCGAAGGACGAGGCGGGCACCTAGCGATGTAGCGCGGCCCACGACGTACAAAGCATCGCCACAGCGACACACACACACACGCCGGCCGGGAAACCACAGCGGCAGGCGGTGAAGGGGGGGACCCCTGGCCCGCGTCCCACGCACGGGGAGCGGCAGCGAACCCAAAAACAGCAAGCGGCAGAACTCCTGCCCCTGCAACACCGTAAACAACATCCGCAGACCGCGGCAGAGACGAGCGGCAGGTGGGGAACCCCTGGTCCGCGAGCCCACCCGGGACGCGGCAGCCAGGCCAGAAGGACCGAAACGGTTAGACGACTGAACTCCTGTTCTCGCCGAAAACCGACATGGCCACAGAGTCAGTGCACATATCCAACAGATACGAACGCACGAAGGTGGACGCAGAGGCCCAGGAGGCAGCCTGGCAGATGTCACTCAACGTGACCCCTCTGCACAGGGCCGCAGAGGCAGCCACACGTCGTGTGGAATGAGCACGAATCACTGCTGGTGGCGAGAGACTCTGTGCCTCGTAGGCAGCTGCAATAGCGCCCCCCACCCAGTGGGCGAGACGCTGAGAGGTCAGCGGGGAACCACGCCCCCGGGCTCCAAACCTCACAAACAGCTGGTCCGTGGTGCGAAAGCCAGCTGTGCGCTGGACATAAAGACGCAGAGCCCTGACCGGGCACAGTGACCGCAGGCGTGGGTCGTCCCCAGACGAACCAGGCATGGAGTCAAACGTCCTGACCCGGATCACTCGCGACCGGAAGTCCGAAGTGATCACCTTGGGATGAAAGGCCGGGTTAGGCCAGAGGTGCACGAGTCCCCCATCCTGGCTGAACACCATGCAGGATGGGTGGACTGACAATGCGCAGAGATCCCCAACTCTCTTGGCGGATGCTAGCGCCAACAAGATGGCGGCCTTAAAGGAGAGAAAGCGGTCCTCCGCCTGCTCCAAAGGCTCGAAAGGAGGTCCCTTAAGGCCCTCCAACACCACATGGAGGTCCCATGGAGAGACCACATGCCTGGGGGGCGGTCGCAACCGACACGCCCCGCGCAGAAACCGCTTCACAAGCGGGTGGCTGCGTGCAGAAAAGCGGCCGAAACCGCCGTGGCCCGCTGTGATGGCCGATGCAAACACCGCCAGGGTGGATGCAGCGCGACCGCTGTCCAGCAGGGCCTGGAGGAACTCCAAAACTCCACCAACGGTGCAGGAGACCGGGTCCAAGCCCCTCTCCGAGCACCATGATGTGAAGAGCTTCCACCGAGACCTGTAGGCCTTGACAGTAGAGGGGGCCCTGGCACTCTGGATGGTGGACACCACCGCTGGGGGGAGGTCTAGTTCCACCAGCCTCACCCGCTCAGCCTCCAAGCCAGGAGCCTCCCGCCCAGGAAGGGGCAGGACCGAAGGGCGCCTCCTGCCTGCTGCAGTGCGTCGGGCCCGTCGGGAATCGGCCACGGGTCCCCGACTGCCAACTGAACCAGGTCCGGGAACCACCACGCACTCGGGGTGTCCGGAGCCACCACGATCACGTGAAGATTGTGCAACCTCACCCTGCGCAGCAGCGGGGTCAAGAGGTGGACTGGAGGGAACGCGTACAGGATGCCCGACGGCCAGCTCCTGTGTGCGAAGGCGTCCACCCCTAGAGGGGGGGCGTCTGACAACCTGAGCGAGAACCAGAGTGGGCACTGTGCGTTCTCTGCACTGGCGAAAAGGTCTGCCACTGGGCATCCGAACCTGCGCCAGAGTCGGGCTGCGACCCACGGGGACAGGCCCCACTCGTCGTGGAGTGGGCCTCCCCGGGACATTCTGTCTGCACCGACGTTGAGGACTCCGGGCACGTGACGCGCCCTGAGAGACGCGAGGTGCCGGTCCGCCCACCGGAGGATCTCCGCCGCTATGCGATGAAGAGGGGGAGACCGGGTCCCCCCCTGCCTGTTCAGGTACGCGACCACCGTAGTGTTGTCCGTCCTGATGAGCACATGGCTGTCCTTCAGCCTGGCTTGGAAATGGAGCAGGACCCTCTGCACCGCCGTCATTTCCAGCACATTGATGTGAGTGGGAGTCAAATCCCAAGCACCGCCCACCGCGTGGTGGTCTAGGGTGCCTCCCCATCCCGCGAGAGACGCATCGGTGAACACTTCGACGTGATGCGACACGCAGCCCAGGGGAACTCCTTGCATTAGGAGAGCAGGATCCATCCAATAAAGGAGATCCTGGCGTGCTTGGGGCGGGATCGGGAACCGTTTGCATCCGTCCCACTTTCCCACGCAGCGGAGGCGTGCAAACCACCGTTGCAGCCTGCGCATGTGTAGAAGGCCCAGCCGGACCACTGGGTGGGCCGCGGCCATTAAACCCAGGACGGTCCTGATCAAACGAACCCCGACCAGGGGTGTGGTCACTGCAGACCTCAGGGTCGAGAGAAGGGAGGTCCGTCTCTCCTTGGAGAGGCGGGCAGTCATAGAGAGCGAGTCCAGCTCCAACCCCAGATAAGCCATGCTCTGAGCTGGGGTGAGTGCGCTCTTGTGTCGGTTCACCGTGAACCCCAGGAGCTCGATGTGGTGCAGGACCTGGGTCGTGTGCAGCACAGCCTCCTGATGAGAGGACGCCAGTATGAGCCAGTCGTCGATGTAAGTGAGGATCCTCAGACCATGACGACGGAGGGGCTCCAACGCTGCTTCGACACACTTGGTAAAGGTGCGAGGGGCGAGAGAGTAGCCGAAGGGGAGCCGGTTGTATTGAAAATACCTGGTCCCCACGGCAAAGCGGAGGAAGGCTCTGTGCCTTCTGAGAATGGGGATGTGGAAGTAGGCGTCCGTCAGGTCGATCGAAGTCATCCAGTCCCCAGGTCGAATGCTCTCCAGGAGGTGTTTGACCGTCAGCATGCGGAACCTCCTGGTGGCTATGTGAGTGTTGAGGACCCTCAGGTCCAGAATGGGTCTTGCTTTTCTTGGGGACCAAGAAGTAGGGGGAATAAAAACCCGAGTGCGCCTCTGTCGCGGTCAGCTCCGTGACTGCACCCCGGCGGAGGAGTGAGGCTACTTCTGCCTCGAGAGCGGCTGTCCCCGCAGGGCATGCGAGCCGCGTACGAAGGATGCCGTTGAAGAGAGGCGGACGACAGGCGAACTGCAGGGCATAACCGTTTCTCAGCGTCCTGGACAGCCAGGGAGAAAGCGGTCCCAACATAACACGCCGCGTGTGAAACCGGAGCGTGAGTGGCTGTACCACGGCCAGCGGGGACGGCCCACCCGTCCTCCCGGCCTCGGGAGACGGGGGCCCCCGGCGAAAGGGCTGTGGAGCAGGCGTCCCTTGAATAAGAGCGGGCGGCCGCCAGGCGGCCGCGGACCGGCGCTTTGCTGGGGACAACCCGAGCAGAGGCAGCGCGATCCCGGAGTTTTCCGGGTCGCTGTCCTCGGTGCTGATGTCGGAGCCTTCCGGATCGCTGGCCGTGATGCTGAAGCCGGAGCCGGGACGCTCAATAGCGGGAGCCCGGGACGGCAGAGCTCCGCTGCTCCGAGGCTCCGCTGTGACAACACACGGGGAAGCCGAGGGAGCGCTGCCGGGAGCAACACCAATAAGGCCGGGATCGGGGCGCTTTACGGCGGACACCCGGGCCGGCGTGAGTCCGCCGCTCGGCGGAGAAACTCCGCTGGGAGCGGCATGAGTGGCGCCGGGGCTGGGGCCCTGCACGTCGGCAGCCCGGGGCGTAACGGCACCGCCGCTCTGACGCCTCGTCATGCTAACACGAGCGGAGGTCGGCGGACAGACGCTGCTGAGAGCGCTATGGGTGCGGCCGGGGCCGGGATACCCCACGGCGGGGATCCGGGCTGGGCTGGAGCCGTCGCTCTGACGTTTCGAAATGCTCACTCGAGCCGAAGCCGGTGGAGAGTGCAGCCTGAAGCGTTTGCGGGGCGCTGAAAAGACATCAGCAGCGCACCGCTTGCGTGACGCACACAGCGGGAAAGCTAGCGGCTCCAGCGCGCTGCTATGCCCCGCGTCCGCAGCCGCATTGCGGCCAGAGCGCGAAGAAAGCGCCGGTGAAGAGGCGGTTCCGTGCGCATTCCGCTCACCATCCTCAGCCGCCTTATCGCGGAGCGGGAGGAGGGAGGGAGAAGGGCCCAGCCGGGTTTTGCACTTTTCGATCATGCTAACACGGGGGAGAGGAGGGACTGCTGCTCTTTTGAAGATGTAACGGGCCTGACGGCCTTTATTTGCATGTTTGCTGGCAGGTGCGGGTCGAGCGGACGGGGCGCTCCGTGTCTCGCGAGCGCGGGACCGTCTGGGCTGATCGGCGCCCCAGGAGGATCGGCGGAAAGACGGTCCGGTCTGTCCAGGTGCCGAGGTGCTCCAAGGAGCGGGATGCCGCTGGTCCGCGGAGCGGCGGCGCTGCGGCGGCGGCTCACGGCGGGGCTGGAGGTGCGGGGCGAGCTGCTGCGAGCCTCGTGCTGCTGCCTCCAGGTGCTCGATGATCACCTGTATATCGGGCCCAAAAAGAGAAGAGGTGGACAAGGGGAGTCCCAGGACGCCCCGCTGGTCCCGCTCAGATAAAGAAGACAGACCAAGCCACAGGTGCCTCATGGCGAGCTGTGCGTTGGCCATGACGCGGCCTCCACTGACGGCGATGGCTCTGCACATGCGCATTTTGGACTTCCACGATGTCTTCGGGGGAAAGCTGGGACTTCTCGTGGCAGATCTTGTCCACAGAGCCCAGGAGGAAGGTCATGTTATTGGCTAGGGCGAACGTCAGGTTGCCGCTAGCATAGCCACGATCCAGGAAGCTCGCCATGCGCCTGTCCCTTTCCGACGGCAGCACGGGCTTTCCGCCGGGCCAGGCGGAGGATCGGGGGAGGAGGCACAGCCGAACCGAGTCCTCAATGGCAGGCACTCCGGAGACCGGCGGCCAGCCCTCCACACAAGAATACTCTCGGTAGCCCTTCACCGTACCCTTGGCGGCAAGTGGCGTACCCCAGTCCCGCTGCACGTGAGCTTGAAACGACGGCACGGCGGGACATAGGACCGCAGTCCGGGACCGAGCCCGTGACTGGGTTGCCAGCCCGAGTGCAAAATCACGCTGCACCGGCTCCGGAGGCTGCGGCGGCAGCGCGAGGCCGGTGCGCTCGGCGGCTGAAGTGAAGAGCCCTGCGAGGTGCTCCACAGGCTCACGGGGGAGACGGGATGCGGTGGAGGCGGAGTCGAACCGAGTCGAACTCCGTGACACAGACACGCTGCTGCTGCTGCTGCTGCTGCTGCTGACGCTGCCGCGGATCTTGGCCCAGTCGTAGGCGGCGGCGGCGGTCTCCTCGGCGTCGTCCTCACCGGCAGGAGCCGGGGAGGTTGCGCCCATGAAGGCTGCTCGCCGCTGGCTCTCTTCGAGCGGCAGCGCGAGGCAGGCCGGGCAGGAGATCCGCTGGCGGTGATGCTGCCAGCCAAGGCAGAGGAAGCAGAGCTCGTGACAGTCCTGTACGATGAGCGGAATGCCGCAGGAGCGGCAGGAGAACGGCCCGACGCCCGATGGCGACTGGTCCCAGGCCGGCGAATCCATTCAAGTCGAATCTTGATCCGGAGAATAGAGGCTTCTAAGTCTCATGGAGATGCTGAGAAAGAAGAAGGGTTTGCTTAGCGCCATCCGAGGTTATGTACCCTTGGTGTGGGGCGTGGCGCTGCGCCATCGCGTGCGGGGGATTGGTGCGTCGAGCTTTGTATAATCTCAGTGGATTGGACAGAGATTGGAGGTGTGCCACTAGCGAAGCCCGTAGGCGGGCTAAGCACTTACGAAGTAGAACTTAACTGTGAAACATATTGTCATGGTTAAGAGACAATAAAAGGTACTGGATCAAATACCTGAAACTGTATGGCAATTCCATGCGTCGGTGAAGTGCTGCAGTCCAATATTGGCAACCTGGCAGGCCAGGTTCGACACACAGTATCGCACTGTGCTGTCCTCCATGTTGACAAGGCCGTGGTCTACAAGTTCCACCAGCGCTGCTTTCAGCGGATAGGTTACCCGATTGTTAATCTCTGGCCACACACGTTCAATCCTGTGGTTCTGCAGAACAGAAGGGAATTGTTAACCAAAAACAAAATTTGGGGGTGCTTTTTAGGTCAGCAGTCATGATTGTGGAATTAAAAAAAATGTGTTTAAAGAAATTACACTATTAAATACTTAATAATGAATAACAACAACCCTTTATTATTGCTTTTAAGGAGTTGTACACAAATCAATTTTTGGCACATAGTCCATAACAGTAAATTAGTTAGAAATTGTGCAACAAAATGTGATTAACAAATTAAGTAAAAACAACATCATGACGTCTTGCTTATACAATCTCTTAATATATGTACTGTAATTCATTACTATAATCAGTTGCTACTACAATTATCTATTTTATATGTTAAATCATTGCTCTTGAAATTATTAACACAGAAATTCTGTGATGGACACTATGATGTGGGGGCTTTGTACACAACCACCCCACTGTCAAAGTACTTATATACAATATAATGTCAATGTATGTATTTTTCGAAATATTTCACAAACCTTTGTTGACGTAGTCTGGACGTAAGGTGGCTTGTCTTGATTGAATCTGTGCTCTGCCAGTTTGCTTTGTACATGCAGTGACAGGTAAAATTCCCTTCCATGGTCCACTCTGACCTGGTCCCAAAGCCCATATGACAGAACAGATTTCCTTTTTAAATGAAATAAAAGATAAAGAACAGCTTTACCAGGCATAATTAGCAAACTCATTTTGTCCTGAGCCAGTGTGTCAAATACCACATTCCATTGCAAATTATTACAGTTTGTGACTTCATAAGATGAATGAATTTTACAGTTTTTTTTTTTTCACTGTTTAAAGTTATCCTGGGAATCCCCATCCTGCCTGCACCCTCATCTGACTAGTGATTCATGCAGTGTTAGCCTACCCAGGTTAGTTTCACAAACCACATGTTTGCATGCTGCGCCACAGTTAACCAAACATCATAAAGAATTGGCTGTCACTCCCTAAATTGCAGCATTTGTGTATTATTTCATTTTCTGTAAGAAACAACTTCAGTGTCCTTAATTAATTAATTAATTTTTTATTTAAATAATTTCTATGACAACATAAAAGACAATGGAATTTGTAAAGGTTACCCATCTACTCACCTGTACACTTTGTCATAAATAACGAGATTATTTTTTACAGGCATGACGGCACTTCCAACGATCATTCCGCTGTAGCCATCTATGGCTACAACATAGGTCAGTCCATACATTGCCATCTTCTCATTTTGGTCAATATGGATTTTTTGACCAAAATATGTGGCATTATATGGAGCTGGATTGAGATTCCTTAGGCCCTACAACAGAAGAAAAAGAAGAAGGCTTGGTATATAGTGTAGTTATTACTTAAATAGGCTATTGACACACATGACAGACATGAGAAATGGACATTATTTTATTAATAAAATGACCAGTAAATACACTTTAAAAGCGACAAAGACATGACAGATGGAAAGACAGACCTTTCCAATTTTTTTTTTTTTTTGGCAGACACACATTGTGACATGCTAGTTTGTGGTCGAAACATTTTACAGTCTCTTAAAAAACAAACAAACCAAAAAAAATTCCAATAGGTAAAGTGACACATGTCAGTCTTGAAAGACATCATTTACATTTTACAACGAATTTTTTTTTTTTTGCATGTGTAAAGCCATAAACATTGTGTCACAGTTGCCATTAATTTAAAATAATTCATAAGAAATGTCAATACAGTACATCAAAGCTACTTGGCTGTAAAGTTTATTCCCTGGATGACATGCGGTTTTACACCCCAACATGTTAATTTTGATAAAGAAGTTCTATAAAAACAAGATTTTAATGTGCACTCTACAAAGTAACTCAGACAAGCTTTTAACACCGCTTGATTTAATACATGGATCCAAGGAAAAAATTGTAATTAGTTGATTTTGATAAACTTTGTAAGTTGCAAACTTATTATTTTCAAGTTATGAATAAATAAAAATGTTACTAATTAGATCGACTTTATTTTGCTTGCAATTTGAACTAGAAATTCATTGTTGATGAGTTTGAAACAAAATTCTAGTTGTTTGTTATAACTTTGCAAACTTGGCTGGATAACTTAATTTTGTCAACGTTGACTTCACAATTTTAAGTTCTCAGTCGTCACACACCATGCCTGCAAATTCGACAGTCAGTTAGCAGGATGAAAAACCGTGATACAAGTAATATTTCATGGCGACTACAGCTTATTTCTAATAGTTCGAGTGGGGTAAGGACACCACATCAGCATGGTTAGTGTTGGTCACAGCATAAAGGGAGCGGGCTCTTTCAAGAATTTAACAATGATGATGGTAGTGTTGCAATGAATCATGGGAGTTTGGTATGAGAATTTCAAGATTTAAACACTGATTTCATGATTTATTTCAATGTTCTGATGTTAATAGTGTTATTGGTAGTTGTGTTTGGTTGTGTTCTTGTTGTTCAGTTACTCTAAACTTTAGCTACTTTTCGTGTCAAACCTGGAATGAGAAGTACTGAGCATTTAATCTGGCCCTGCTGCGACTTTGAAACAGAAGAGTTACCATATGCCTCTGGGGTTATCATAGGCTTGAGACTATGGCGTCATTTTAGTGCCAAAATTCTGCGCGCAAAAAAATTATAATTGCGCACAGTCAAACCACTCGCGCGTGGTCTCTTTCTGCGCGCGCGGTCACTTTTTACGCGCGCGACATCACTCTTTGTTTGCGTGCGATCTCTTTCTACACGCGCGGTGACATGTCTGATCTGTCTGCTCGCGTGGTGGTGTTGAGTTTTGGCACTCAGGGGCCGGGCTTTGAGTTGACGCCACTCAACCCCCTCTCCTTTGTGATTGGTTGCTCTAAACGTCTACTGTCTTCAAATGGGTCTATTACTTTTGTGATTTATGAAACTTATCAACACATCACCAGCTCAAAACAAAGAAAAAAAAAAGCAAAGTACTTCACTGATCCTGGCATAAAATCAAATGAAATCTGAGAGAGAGGGAAAAAGACAGAAAAAAAGCAGAAAAAATTAACTATAAATTTAGTATAGATATAATTAAATAACACATAAAAACTGAACAACATAATTAAATAGAGTTTAAATATTATTTTAAAACAGATATAATCAAATAACAAATATAGACTAACAGATATGAATTAGATATAATTTACATATAAATCTAAGACAGATATACTTAAATAAATAACAGATATACACCAGCAGATACAAATTAAATGTAATTAAAAAAATCTAAGACAGATTTATAATGAGATGAATAACAGATATACACTAACAGATATAAATCAAATATAATTTACATATACATTTCAGACAGATAGCCTTGATGGCTCCATGAAAACGTTTTTATTCCTTCTTTCTCCTCCCAGGAAACAGCCAGGTCTCCTCCACAGTAATCAAATCACTGTATGGAGGTTATGTTATGTGAATTTTACTCCTCAATTTTCCAATTCTGCCACCAAACGATGACTACCTGCCCTACTTAACCTCTGATTGGCTCTGACCGGAAGACAGTAGACGTTTAGAGCAACCAATCACAAAGGACAAGGAGTTGAGTGGCATCAACTCAAAGCCCGCCCCCTGAGTGCCAAAAGGCAACACCACCGCGCGAGCAGACAGCTCAGACATGTCACCGCGCGTGTAGAAAGTGATGTCGCGCGCATAGAAAGTGACGGCGCGCGCGCAGAAAGAGACCACGCGCGCGGAGAGGCATGGTGAGCGCACAGAAGAGTGGTTTAACTGTGCGCGATTATGATGTTTATGCGCGCGGAATTTTGGCACTAAAATGACGCCATATGAGACTGCCTGTACAGAATCAGGGCACATTGGCAATGACACTATTGTATTCCTAAATAATCACGATATTATGGTTTGAAAAGAACTGACCATTTTAACTACTAAAAAGTGGGCAGCCAATTTATTTGAGCAATCCACAAAAAAAGTCTTGCATTTATTAAGTAAGCAGTACTTAAAATTATCTTTGACTGGTGACAAACTATAAATTCACTCAAAGCAATATAGTTTGTTGGTTAAATGTACTTTGTAATGACGTTGCCATAACTTAAAAAGAGTAATGCAAACTTTTGCGTTGATTTTTTTGTTGAGTCTACACATTTCTTTCTAGAGTGTGAATACTCACTTTGCGACGGCTGTCATTTGCTTCTGGTTGAACAGCATGCAGTGCAGCTCCAACTCTGCGTTCTGTCACATGGATACCTTTACTTTTGAGGTACCCACACATCATCCTCCGACCGTAAGTCTGCCCCGTCTAATAAAGTAAGAATAAAAGGGTTGAGGACAATACAAAGGCATGGATTTGACAACATTTGTGGTAAAATCACAATTATAATAACACAGGCTTCTGGTTGTTACAATTCCCAAACCTAGGATGGGAAAGCGTTCAATTATCATGCTCCTCCACTGTGGAAGCGGCTCTCTGTCTCGGTTAGGGTTGCTGACGCCCTCTCTATGTTGAAGACTTGAACGAAAACCTTCCTCTTCAAAGCTTATAGTCATAGCACAGGCTACTGTAAGTTCTGCTGCTATAGCTTTAAAATGCCAGTGTCGTTTTGTTTTACACAGATGCGTACCTGAACGCCTCATTGCCTTGCAGAGACAGACAGCAATGGAGATGATGTTCAGAGGTATGCGTTCATTCGACGGAAAGTGTGCAGTTTTACGTTGAATCACTTTATTCTGATGTTAATTTTTAAATCGGTGTGTATTCATAGATATTTTTCATGAGTTTGCATCTATCTATTTGCCTCCATCTGTTCAGCTCATGTTACTGTTGCACACTTGAAGGAATGACCCGAATCGTGTGGGTTTTGTAAAGATGAGCTTTGATGAACATTTTCTGAAAAACACGACACATGGCTGTCACCTCTGTCTGGGTGCGTTTCACATCATTGGCCTGGACAGGTTTCCCGAGGGCCACACTCACTTTTGGGGATACTCCCTCTGGTGGTGAAGCAGGGGTACAAGCCTATGTGTCTGTTATTTGATGGGGGTGGTAATACAGTTTTAGGGAAAAAGAGAAATTGTAATGGGAAGAACTAAAAATAAAATAATAATAGTATGGGGGGGTAGCCTATGTTCCCCTTACATTACGCGAATTTGCCAGTTACCAGCCATTACATAGCTACATAAATGCTACCCTTGAAGTTGGGACTTCATTAGAACTTCGCATCATATCTGTCACATTTGTCACTTTTGAGGATCGTTTGAGTATTAAGGAAATCTCACTCGCATGTACTGCTCATCTGTACAAATAACAGCTATTTAAACAACTAGTTCAAGCTCCTGTCTGGAGTTTTGAACGAGAGAGATTTTTTTTAATCCAATGTCTCGAGGTTCCTCCCTCCCTCTGCTTTTATTAGCGACCAAGCCACGCCCCTTTAATTGTGCACGCTGTTATCCGTCGGGTGAAAATGAGAGCCTCCGAGTCCTACAGCATCCTACATGTTTAGCTGTTTACGGTGGATGTTCAGCAGACAGTGGATATATCCGAGGTAAAAGCGGGCCGGCTGCTGCAGAGCTAACTCTCCTCTGCCTGCGTGCTCTCTGGCTGCTCCACACTTTGATTGACAACAAGAGAATGCGGAAGCTCGAAACCTATTGGCTGAAGCTGACCTGCGCTTTTTCGGATAACATGGGGGTCTATGAGACGAAGGCGGGGCTCATAAACAAATTTTTATATTGCTTTATGCTAATATTATATTGTAGTATCGAACCAGACTGACACATTTAAGGTCTGTTGAAAAATTATACATACATTGGAAAGGAACGGAAACTCCGGACACGAGCTTTAAGTAGCCCAGACTAGGCAAATTTCTCATCCTTGAATGGACATCATATTGTGTCTTCACCTGACACAATGAAGCGATTGCTTTACACTTTATATCCTCCCCTGACTCCACTCTGAGAATCGATCGTTAGTCAATTCTGAATAAATAACAACCCTACAACTTTATTTTATTGATGTCATATTATAACAATGTAAAATGTCATTGCCTCTTTCACTCACTGTGTAATTTCAAAATTAAGAGGAAACCTATGTTAATGTGCCTTGGCGATGCAGCTCTTCTTGGCTTTCTGTAGTACAGAACACAATCTTTGCCTGTATAAGCAGACTTTCACTCCTGCCCTCGCTGTCAGTCCTCCTGTGTCCTAGCCATGACCCTATACATTTTTGTCGTAATGTAAACCTTTTTAACCGTCGAGTAACACTCATACAGAGTTATTGCTGCATTAAAACGTAAATGAAAACAGACTCGGCTACTTTGACATTGAGCTCATAAGTATTACAACAACATTCTTGTCTGTGCAGTTTCCCTAAATGAACGACATAACAAAATAGTACAATATTTCTATAAACTACTTGACTTGCTATTTAAAAAATACAGGCTAAAGGTAGGACTATTTCCATGCCTATACTTTTCACTTACCTCTTGAACAGCTTTCATAACCGCGTCCTCCAGTTGTGTGTTGGACACCAGACCATTTCTTCGTATGTTCCATTTGGAACACATTGTTTTAATATTTGCAACCGATGTACCTTTAGCTATGCCCATGGATACTAAAGCACATGATATTTCGCTGTAACTCTTTTTGTTCTCTATCAAGTCTCGAATAAAGTCATAATGATCTTCCAGAGACATCCTGATCCAGCAGTTTGAGTGTAGTTTCTGTTGTTAAAGTGCGGTAAAAATGAAATAACGCGCCAAGCTTTGGCGCTTGTATGATCTCCGACTTACATGATGCATTACTGCCACCTATCTTTCAGGGTGCCTTATTACACAAATACAAAAGCTTAATGTTGCCATCCATGAAACGAATATAAACCATCCACAGTAAATTGTACTGACGATGTGTAGGCTATCATTACCTCCGCCAGGAGGCTATCATGAATTTTTTAAAGGATTGTTTATCATAGAGAGATAGGGAGTCTTTCACATGGGTGGGCAGGCCCACCGACAGGGGTTGACAGACGCCTGGTTCACACACGACGCGCCGCTACCGACGGAAGTGGGAAGCGATGCCCACCGAGTCAGATCGGCGCCACTGTTAACCTGTCTAAGACGGTTCATACAGAAGACGCGGTGGACCGCCGCGTGCGTAGCGGCGCGAGCCACATTCGCTTGTCTGTATTTTCTCCGCGAGCTGCGCGCTGTGCACCGCAAGTTTTAAAGCTGGACAGAGCAGATTGCACCACACAGGAAGTCTGGAGCGGAAAATACGACATAATACGGTCATTTTCTAAATTACAATGAAGTAAAAGAACATAAATTACGATGCTTTTCGGTTTTCCTTTTCAGAAACACACACACACACACACACACACACACACACACACACACACAGGGAGGGAGGGAGGGTGACAGGGCGACAGAGAGAGGCACCACACGCTGCAGCACTCCGCTCAGATCACACCCATGATCCCAATGTTGTGTGATTATATATGGTGTTCTTATGGTTGTTGCTGACTGATTTCAGCTGTGGCATACGTCTGCGCTGTATGAGTGCCAATTTCTAGTTGTTATTGTTGTTACTACATAATCTTTATAAGTAACTTCCAGTCAAAGTGATGTTTAGGTACTGTCAACCGTGTATACATAAGGGACTGTGGCGGTTCACACTCACACCTATGAAAGCATAGGCTACATATTTCTGCTCTATGTTCAGACTAACATCATTGCTCTGTGACTTCTCTTTAGTTTACATCAAAGTGTAAACATATTGCGTCTACAGGTAATTTAAATACATTTTGTTTTCATCATTAATGTAGCATACTGTCAGTGTGAAGGCTACTCATGAGGCTTAACGTCAAATGTAAATCATGTGTTGATGGGAATAAAATTTTAATTTTCAACTGTAATGCACATCGTATCCACAGAACAGTTTAACCTATCAACATCTGCAAAACATCACAGCTACCTGAATGTCTGAATAACTTTGTTATGGTGTGAGGCCAATGTTAGGTTATTACATAAGGAAGACTTTTATGTTCCAGTGCATCACAATACCCACAAAATTTTCAAAACGTCTTGTATGTTGAGGGAATTTGAAATTCAGTACACAACTCTGTATTCACAATTTTTCGACATCTTAAGTACCTTTCTCAAATTAATACTTCTGTGTAATAGCATGCTAAATCCTGTTATCTATTAATTGTGTTGACAGATGGAATAGGCAGCAAGATGTTTGAACGTTCCTTTATTGGCACGTTTAATCTCTGTTCAGAGGTCACAGCAAAAACACACCAATGCCAGATGCAACACATTATAATGATCTTAGATTGCACGATAACTAGTTGATCTCACTGGCATGTTACAAAGTACGTAGAATAAAATACATCTCACTTCTGAGATGAGATGTACTCAGCAGTGCTACTATTGCAACAACACATCATCAGAAGGGTAACACTAACCTGTCTCACGACGCTCTAAACCCAGCTCACGTTCCCTATTAGTGGGTGAAAAATCCAACGCCTGTTGAATTCTGCTTCACAATGATAGGAAGTGCCGACATCGAAGGATCAAAAAGGGACGTCGCTATGAACGCTTGGCCGCCACAAGACAGTTATCACTGTGGTAACTTTTATGACAACTCCTGCTTAAAACCAAAAAAGTCAAAAGGGTCGTGAGGCCACTTGTGGTTCATTTCATTCTATTTTGAAACATATAAGTTAACTCTTTCTAGGTGGTATTCTTCAAATTAAAAATAATTCACATCATGACATACTCAGGAGCCCAAGGTGCCTCATTATTTGATGGTGGAAGCCATAACTCATATTCCACTCCTTTTCTCTATCATCTGACAGTGAGGTGACGTACCAAGGTGAGGGGCATTAGGATTTACAAAAACAAACCTGGATACACTACTTTACCTGTAAGCTTTCTATGCTGTGTTGCTGTTATGCACTCTTTTTTTACACCTTTTAATTGCTTCATCTGTACTGATGCGAAAGTCATTGTCTTTAAAGCTTGTATAAAGTTTGTCATGGGCAACTCACCAACAACATTTATTTAACAGGTTTATGATTTTTAAAGGGCTTTGTGTGATTTGTGCAGGTATTGCAAGTTCTTTCTGCTCTGTTCTATGGTTTTCTGTTCCAGAGCTACAGAACCAGGAAAAGAGAAATTCTGTTCTGTGTCAGCATGGCTTTTACATTTCAAACTGTAAAGATACTGGTACGTTGGCATTGCAGAGAAGAGCTGTGCAGGTCTTCTTGTTGGCTGAGCTGCTCCAATGTCAACAGAAGGGTCACCAATGTTGTCCATTAATGACACCTGTAAAAATGTGACAAAGAAAAATGATTCGCATTAATTTGCTAAGATTTTTTTTTTTTACAGAGTAAGCAAACCTCTAAATGTCGGTGCCAGCTGGAAATACATACCAAAGAGGAGCATATTACTAAAAAGGAGAGGAAATTAGAAAAAAAGTCATTAGAAATTGTACTTTAAAATTAACTTTGACATTAATAGTTAAAGCAAAAAGGGAAATATACAACACAGAAATAGAAATGTCTTTTTAGTTCACCTTGAGTTTGAAATGTGTTCAAAGGGTCTTCATACATGCAGACAAGGCCTGAAGTCCTCCGGCGATGTCCATGGTGCCCCTTATAATGCATTAGGATTCTTACTTGCAGACTGGTAGAGAATGCACAGTACTTGAATTTTCAAAACATGGTTTGAACATGGTCGTTTACATCTATTCACAGAAACAAAACAGAATGAATGAATAGCATGTTTAGACAATGCAACCCTGATGTGAGATTGATATAAATGTCACTGGGGTTGTACTTTCATAGTAATTACTTCCTTGACATTTAAAATTAATCTTAGTAAATGTGACAAAATAGCTGCAAATGGAGATACAGTGATATCTCAAATCTAACATTTCATAATTCCAGCTTCTACATCAAGAGAAAAGGCTAGCTCTCCCCACAGTCTATCCCAACCCCACCGTCCCACCCCCCACCACAATTTTTTTTTTTTTTTTTATCTCTTTCGACTGGCTATCCCCCCAACTGTTAAGTCATGAACTGAAGTCCAATCAACACTTATAGATCGAAAAAAGTCTCAACTACTCTGCACTATGCCTTTCGGCAAGTTTTACAATGATAAACTAATACAGCTGAGTTCAAAATCCAAAACTTATATGAGCTTTTTATGTAAATGTAACCGGCCCCAGAGCTAGGGGTGTCAGGGCCAGTACATGCAATATGACTATGGTGGATCCGTGGATCAATAAAGAGCACATAAGGAGAACACACCTTCATGACACCAGCGCCATTTTATTCTTACACATTCATATCTTTCTCAGTTAATGAATTCAATGAATCTTCTAAATAACAAAAATACATCTGGCTCTTTATAATACATCACGAAAAATACATTACAACACTCCATCACATATAAACTGATGTCGAAGTTATACATGAACTCTGGTAAACAGAACAATCTAACTTACAGTGCATCATGTATAAAATAAACTGTGTTTTATAGAAAGAAACCCCCCCAAAAAAAGTTTCATTACATCAGTAGTGTCAATAACGGTCACGTGTGACACAATATACGTTGTGACAAGGAGCGGACTATCACCTGGAACCATTCATTACTATATGCACCTTTATCATAAAAAAAACGGACAATAACAAAACACAACATTAACAATGTCAGAATTTATAGATATATGTGAATGTTTAACAGAGTTTTTGATAGTTTTTAACATTAAGTGTGGATCAATGAAGAGCAGAGAAGGAAAACACACCAGCGCCATTTTTTCTTAATGCTACGGCTGCTCTCGGATGACCCACAGAAGCGCTCAAGCGCCATCTACTGGATTAGTGGCAGTCATTACACCACATAAACTGAAATGTGTTGTCACTAAATCAGTTCTCTGTATTGGAAAAGAAGTAGTAATAATAGAAAATATTGGGGGGGGGGGGGGTTGGTGGCTGTTTCACATTAAAAAATGCAAAACCATAACACTTCCTGTTTAATATTTACAATTAATAAACCCCTACCTCGTGTTTGTTTTATATCAAAATGCTTTCTTTTTTTTTTCATTTGAGTACTGTTTCAGTCCCTTACATTAAAGAGGGTTAGTAAGTTAAGTTCGACCAAATGGAGCTGTAATGTTTTACAATGTAATGTTTAACATTTCAATCCTTCACACATGAGGTGCCCACGCGCCGGTTCTGGCCTATGATTGGTCAGGCCTCTTATGGCGATTGATGGGGGTTGTGGCCCTTTCAACAAGTACGCTGCAAAAGATGAAGATTGTGCGGCCCCCTGAGGATATGCAGGACTGTCTCAGAAAATTAGAATATTGTGATAAAGTTCTGTATTTTCTGAAATGCAATTAAAAAAACAAAAATGTCATACATTCTGGATTCATTACAAATCAACTGAGATATTTCAAGCCTTTTATTATTTTAATATTGCCGATTATGGCTTACAGCTTAAGAAAACTCAAAAATCCTCTCTCAAAATATTAGAATATTTCCTCAGACCCACAAAAAAAACAAAATTATAACAGCAAAACAAAATCAAACATTTGATAATGTCCATTAATGCACTCAGTACTTGGTTGGGAATCCTTTTGCACGAATTACTGCATCAATGCGGCGTGGCATGGGGGCAATCAGCCTGTGGCATTGCTGAGGTGTTATGGATGCCCAGGATGCTTCAATAGCGGCCTTTAGCTCATTTGCATTGTTGGGTCTGGTGTCTTTCAGCTTCTTCTTGACAATACCCCACAAATTCTCAATGGGGTTCAGGTCAGGGGAATTGGCAGGCCAATCAAGGACAGTAATGCCATGGTCAGTACACCAGTTACTGCTGGTTTTGGCACTGTGGGCAGGTGCCAGATCATGCTGGAAAATGAAATCATCATCTCCATAGAGCTTTTCAGCAGAAGGAAGCATGTCGTGCTCTAAAATCTCTTGGTACACAGCTGCATTTTACTCTGGACTTGATGAGACACAGTGGACCAACACCAGCAGCTGACATGGCTCCAAACCATCGCTGACTGTGGGAACTTCACACTGGATTTCAGGCAACTTGGATTTTGCTCCTCTCCAGCCTTTCTCCAGACTCTGGCACCTTGACTTCCAAATGAAATACAAAAGTTGCTTTCGTCTGAAAAGAGGACTTTGGACCACTCTTCAACTGTCCAGTGCATCTTTTCCATAGCCCAAGTCAGACGCTTTTTCCGTTGTCTTGAGTTCAGAAGTGGCTTGACCATGGGAACACGGCTATTGTAGCCCATTTCCCGGACACGTCTGTGAACAGTGGCTTTTGATACCTGGACTCCAGCTTCAGTCCACTGTCTTTGAAGCTCCCCAAAATTCTGGAAGCGGCTCTTCTTCACAATGCTGTTAAGCCTGCGGTCATCTCTCTTGGTTGTGCAGCGCAGCGTTTCCTGCCACATTTCTCCCTTCCAACAGACTTTTTGTGAATGTGCTTTGAAACTGCACTCTGTGAAAAGCCTGCTCTTTGAGAAATTTCTTTTTGTGTCTTACCCCCCTCTTGATAGGGTGTCAATGATGGTCCTCTGGACAGCAGTCAGATCAGCAGTCTTCCCCATACTTGTGATTTAGTTTACTGAACCAAGCTGAGTGTTTTTCAAGGCTCAGGAAACACTTGCAGGTGTTTCGAGTTATTTAGACGATTCAAGTGATTAGTAAAATAGCCTACTAGTATACTTTTTCATGATATTCTAATATTTTGAGATAGGATTTTTTGAGTTTTCTTAAGCTGTAAGCCATAATCAGCAATATTAAAATAACAACAAGCTTGAAATATTTCAGTTGATTTGTAATTAATCCAGAATGTATGACATGTTTGTTTTTTTTAATTGCATTTCAGAAAATAAAGAACTTTATCACAATATTCTAATTTTCTGAGACAGTCCTGTAGACCGACTATAGTACCTGATCCGTACCAGGGACACGATCCATACCAGACGCTTCGGCGCATCTGCCCGTATCATTGCGACATGATTTATGGCAAGGCAGTTACGGCAACTGTACTGGGACAAACTTTATTAAGGCGTATCTCCATTTAAAGTTTAGCACAATTGGCCCAGATGCTGGGGAGGGGGAGGGCTCCCACTTGAAGCAGGGCTCCAGGGCTCAAGGGTTCCAACCATAGCCAAGCTGTTCCTGGTCTTGATCTTGTTTAGTCACAACACAGAAAACATACTGCATCTGCATCGGAGTGGGGCAGGACCAGAACCATCCCTGTGATGGTGGCAAACTTCTGGGATGGGTATAGCCCCATCATCTATGAAGACTGAACAAAGAACAAAGGGAATCATTAATCTTATCCTGGGTAGTTAGCCTGCTGTGGAGCAGGTTAGCTTCAGAGAATAAATCACCATGGTGACTGGTCCGGGATAAACTTGGCCAGCTTTTGTGCAACCGACTTGAGGCTAACTTCGTCCAGGATAACCACAAGATCGCCACAGGATAACAACAGTTTGCCGGCTTAATCCCTTATCCTGGTTTTGTGCAATAGCCCCCTGCTCTGGAGTCCCTGGTTGATACAGACCAGATGTTAACAATGAGCAGCGGCTGGGAGGACGGAGTGAAGCACCTTCACTAATTAAGCATGTAACCCTCCGAATATTGTCCACAAAGCACTCAAAATACCTTAAAATGTTCTCACAACAGAAATAAAGGAATTATAAAATGTAATGAAAAGTTTAAGTGCATAAATGCTGAAAAAAAACAATATACCTGACGACGTCAGTTCATCTCTGTACGGACTCTGAGACGGAAGTGATCGATCGCGAGTTCACAGGCTGAACAGGTAGATCACAGATCACTTTTGAGCCGAAATCTAAAACAAAGTCCCTGAAAAGACATTTCAGCAGGAGAAATGGAGGATGTCGCGTGGGAGCGTGTGAATCCGGCCAATGCGTGACAGTTGGCAGCAATTACAATACATTTTTTTATATTTAATTACCACCGCAGAGTGTCGTAAAATACGGCCACTTCTGCGCATGTGCGGGGAGTCGGCGCATGCGCAGAGGCATCTGGTACGGATCGTGTTCCGGGTACAGATCGGTACAGACAAGGTCAAAGTCAAAGGCAAGAGGCTTTGGTGAAAATGGACATTGAAGACAGAGTGACGCTTTGGCGTGGAGCCCGCTCTGTGAATATCCGTCAAGTGGACCTTACAGTCCAAAACATCGCCAGGATTTTTAAGGTAAGTATTGGGCCTATATCGACATTTACATGTGTTATGTAAATTCTATCTAAATATTTGATAACATTCATGTGTTAGAGTTAAATCTTTCAACGTCCTTCTCAACAATAGCAGGTTAATAATTTTTGGGGGGTCCTGCACTCATTTAACACAGAGGAAAGCATTAAAACAGCATTACTAAGAGCTTGATAAGACTGTGCTAAATGTAACCATTAGGGGTGGGACGAGACACAAATTTCACGGGACGAGATGTCTTGCGAGATTGAGTCGACGAGATCGAGACGACACGAGACGGTGGGGGGGGGGGGGGGGGGGGTGTTTGGAACATGGAGTGTCGGGTCGGAGTGCCCCTTGTACGGCCACGTTGCCCTCCGCTCTACACTGCGCCCGAGGCGGCCGCCTCGTTCCCCTATTCCCATTCAAACCGCGGCGCACAGACGACGCCATGACTGCATTTGCACTTCATGCCACTAGGTGCACTGTTTGCATGTTCAACCTTATTTTACACAGACACCACAGAGGAAGAAAGGCGCCGCAGCCGCTGCAGGCTCTCTCTGCATGCTGTTCCAAAAGAGTGTGAGCCGGTAAGACGTGGTAAAATGTTCATTGATGCGATACACCGTTTTTTCAATAAAACAGAAGAACTGAACGACCGTTTCCGCACATTTTCTTTACGTCGTATCAATTAAACTGTATCACAAGTAGTTTGTGTACTCAAAAGACCAAGATTCCTTGCAGATAGAACATGCGCAGAACAGTATTTCATGTCCTTTTCGACCGGGTTTTTAAATATGAATATGAGCATATTCAGGGTTTTGCACGTGCTTATATGGCTGTGCGCCATGTAATGTATCATTCCGTCAATATTCCAGTTAATAAAGAGTTTTTGACTTTATATAAACGTACTTAATCTCGCGGCATTCGATCTCCCGAGATCTCGCGGCATTGCGATCTCGCGAGATCTCGTGACACGAGATCTCGTCCCATCCCTAGTAACCATATAAATGCAATTTACTTTGTGACTGTAATCTCCCTGTGCAATACAATATTTGAACTGGCTGCTTTAGAGACAGTAAGCGACAGACAGGGCAAATACACCATTGGCATAAGGTAAAGTTGGAGATTCCTCATTTTATGTGTTGGCGGCATTTTGTCTGCCTGCCAATTCTGCCCCACATCTCATTAATTGGACTGAACTTCCGAAGACACCACTTATGAGAGCTCCAGGTTAGGTTAAGCAAGCAGTCACAGACCAAAATGTACAAACAGGCGTACTAAGTTAGTATTGCATGCGTTGTACACAGTACAATTTAAATAAAATTGTACCACTGTTATGTTACAGAAAGACTTCCCAAGAAAAAACAAAAAAAAAAAACACAGAGGTTTAGGACTTGACAGTTTTATGCCTTCAATAATGACAACTGCCGGCATAAACACTGTATGCTGTTGTTTAGGGCCACAACCACAAGGGGGGTAGGGAAGGAATGGATATAGGCAGGGACACTGTGGCCTTACAGTGGTCGATAGAGGTTGAGCCATTTGCATAAGTGGTTGGACATTATTTAAGCAGTACCTGTGAACTGAGCAATTTTGTCATTAATAATTGCCGTAACCCATTGAAAATAAAAATAATTTGCCATATAGGTGGATCACAATAACCTGTAAGTAACACAACACCTGCAAGTAACACAACAAAAGTGACTGACTTTAAATGCTGAAAATAACATAACATAAATTTTAAACAGGAGATTAGATGTCTCCAGGACTTTCGTGTTAGAGGTTCAGGGTATGGCGGGTGTGCCCCTATTAAAGAAAACAGAAAAGTCTTTGATGTCCGTTTGAGAGGATAGCCCCTAATTTACATAAGTGGACTTGTACAGCTATAACATCGATTTTGAGCTGGAGTGGCATGCTGCTGCATATTAGCGTTAGTCTATGTGTAAAAAAATTCAGTAATTCATGCTTATTCTAACTGTATTTAGCCAAATAAAACACCTTACCTTCTGTCACACAAGCACAGGAATATTCGTAGGAGCATACAGGTTGACGTTGACAGGAAATATATGAGCCAGGCCAACACGAATATTAAGCAGAATATACAAACTCTTTATTTCTTGTATGTCTGGCTCAGCTACTGGCAGTTGCTTTGCATAGGAAATGGCGAATGTATGAACTAACATAATGGTGTTAACCAAACAAACAATACATAACACGTGATACACAATGTGGGCTTTCTAACAAAAGTTTTACAACTTACGTGTTTGTCTTCTTTTCACCTTCAGCTCACTCCATCCAGCATCTATCTTGTTATGGACACAGGCAGGGGTGGACTGGGGGGTAAAAGTGGCCCGGGAGACATGGACAGACTGGCCCACTTCATGCGTAGTGTGGCAACCAACCAGCCAGCAACACAAGTTTCATGTTCCTGAGTTCCTCGCTGAAAAAAGAACCAATTTGGACCACAATTGTAGCTTACCTTAAAATAATTGCAGGTATATTATGATTTTATAGCATGTTGGTACAATAGAATTTAGCTTACCTATTTGCCAGTCTGTTAGTGACACCACCTGTCTATACCATGAGTAAACCACTAGAGGGCAACTTAATTGCAACAATAAGTTCATTTCACAAAGTTTGTTTTATTTAAAAATAGATGAACAATATAGATGTAAATATTATTTCTATATATATTATAGATAAATAAACTACACAGCAAGCAACTATACAAACAGCGATATATAATCATGTGATAACTTATCCTTTATATAAAATAAAAACTGTGCAGCTACTATACAAACAACTATACACAATAATACAATATAAAAACTTAAAGTTAGTTATACCTTAACCTTTGTCAGTCAATTGTGTTAAAATGTTCACGACCATCCACAATGTGGATTACAGTCCTCTCCGGGTCCCCTCTGGAACACATGCCGGCCTATATAGGTGAGAGACAAAACATGACATTAGCTATAATAACACATCATCCCACCCTGAAACCTGGGTTAAAACTAATAGGTCACATTGTAAATGTTAGTTCAAGAGTCTGTAACAATAAGTCATTCACTAATTTAAAGATTGGTAAGTAGCTAAGTCACACGCTAAAAGCAATGTGAATAGAAATATTCCCGGATTTCAGTGGCGATGGTGACCTTCATATAGTATTGGATAGTGGTGATGATCTCTACCCCAAATTGGTGTTGGTGGGAGAAATCCTCGCGCGGCCGTGTCCTGGAAAACCTCCGCCCGATTACTCGTATGACAGCGCTGCCTGCCGCCTCGTCCTCGCTCCGCATGGGGTTTTGCAACGCCAGATCGATCAACAAGAAAACATTTGTCTTCAATGATATCATCTCCTCCCGCAATCTGGATTTCTTCTTCCTCGTGGAAACGTGGCTGCCACCAGGTGATGTCAGTCTGTTCTCGGAGCTCCTCCCCTCCGGCTACCTGTTCCTAAACTCCCCGAGACAAACGGGAAGGGCTGGAGGGATAGCCACCGTATACAAGCAGTCCTTGAACTGCCGCCAACTGTCCACCAGGGGGTACTCCAGCTTTGAGCTCCAAATGTTTGTATTGACTCTGCCCTGTCCCATTCTGTGTGCTGTCATTTATCGGCCACCTAAACTGAAAAAGGATTTCCTGAGTGAGTTTTCCGAGTTTCTAGCAGAGTTTATGCCAAAGTTTGATAACATCCTAATCTGTGGGGACTTTAACATCCATGTCTGCTGCCCCTCAGATGAGTTGGCCAATAACTTTAAATCTCTCCTAAACTCTCTGGATCTCACACAGTCTATATCTGGTCCCACTCACAGGTTAGGTCATACATTGGACTTAATTATCTCTCGGGGGATCACAGTATCAATCTGTGAGTTGTCAGCTCTTCCCATCACCGATCACTCTCTTATACAGTTTGGCATCTGCGCTGTTCCACCTGTGCCCACGCCAACTGCCCCCCAACGCCGCCGCATCTTTACCTCATCTGCTGTAAAGGACTTTTCGGCTGCCTTTTCTGCATCTGGCCTTTGCTCTGCTCCTGAACTGACATCTCCTTTATGTCCAGACCGCTTCCTTTCCGCCTTCCACTCCACCTGCTCCCAGATCCTGGACTCTGTAGCACCTTTTAAGACTGTGACTACTAGATCTACCTCTGTCCCCTGGCTCAATGACACAACTCGAGCCCTGAGGCGTCGGTGCAGACAAGCGGAGCGCAAATGGAAGAAAGACAGGTTACAGGTGTCACTGGACATTTTTAGGGACAGCCTCACCGCCTTTCAGAGGGCAGTAGGGGATTCTAAAAGGCAGTACCTCTCCAATCTCATCAGGAGCAATAGCCACCGCCCTGGAGTACTGTTCAAAACCATTAATTCTGTAATTAACCCTGTGTCTGTTGCTCTGAATGACGTTTCTGAACAAACCTGCAATGCTTTTAAGCAATATTTTTTGGACAAAGTTATGTCTATTAGGCAAGCGATTACACCTGTTCCTACAGCCTTCACATCCATTTCTGCTGCACAATGTGTGTTTGAGAGTTTTGACCCTGTTACTCTTGTGGACCTCAAAATAGCTGTCCAGGGGTTGAAGTCGACAACTTGTGCACTAGACACTGTCCCTACTCATATTATGAAGGAAGCTGTTGACATCTTAGGCCCATGCCTTGTTTCCTTCATAAACAGCTGTTTTAGTTTGGGCATTGTGCCAGCTGCTCTCAAGCACGCCATCGTAAAACCATTGCTTAAAAAACCCGGTCTGGATCCCTCCCTCTTATCTAACTTCCGTCCTATCTCTCACCTGCCTTTTTTGTCCAAACTGATGGAGAAGCTTGTTTTTTCGCAGCTTCTCTCTCACCTTAATTCTAATGGCATTGCGGACAAATTTCAATCAGGCTTCAGGTCGAGACATAGCACCGAGTCTGCGTTGTTGAGGGTCCATAATGATATATTGACAGCTCTAGACAACAGAAGTTCTGTTGTCTTGGTGTTATTAGATCTTACCGCTGCCTTTGATACCGTGGATCATTCCATCCTCATTTCCAGACTTCAACACACTGTAGGCCTGCAGGGTGCGGTTCTCAAGTGGTTTTCCTCCTATCTCTCAAACAGATCCTTCACGGTACATATAAATTAGTTTGCGTCTTCTGCTGCTCCTCTCTCGTCTGGAGTGCCTCAAGGCTCTATTCTTGGTCCCATTCTGTTTTCATTATATATGCTACCGCTTGGTCGACTTATCTCCAGTCACAACATCCAATTTCACTTTTATGCAGACGATCTCCAGATTTATCTTCCAGTTATCTATAATGATCGCTCTGCGTTAGATCCCCTCAATAACTGTCTCCACACCATCAAACAGTGGTTGTCACAGAATTTCCTTCATTTGAATGGGGAAAAGACTGAATATATCCACTTCAGTTCTGACCCAACCCACAGTTCCCCAGATTTTGGTTCATCCACCCCACAATTTGCTTCTGCTGTGAGGAATCTGGGTGTGATTTTTGACAATGAACTTAACTTTGAAAAGCAAATCAGTTCTGTTGTGAGGGCGGGCTTTTTCCAACTAAGGCTTCTGAGCAGAGTTAAGCCATTCTTGTCTCGGGCAGATTTAGAGAAGGCCGCTCATGCTCTCATCAGCTCAAGACTTGACTATTGTAACGCCCTTTACGCTGGACTGAATCTCTCACTCCTCCATAAACTTCAGTTGGTTCAGAATGCAGCAGCTCGTCTCATCTCCAACTCCTCAAAATACTCACACATTACTCCGGTCCTTCAAGCTCTCCACTGGCTTCCAGTGCGGTTCCGAGTCCAGTACAAGATTCTGGTGTTTGTGTTTATGGCTACTAATGGGTATGCCCCCCCTTACATCTCAGAGCTGTTGCAAATTTATCAACCTGCCAGGACTCTACGCTCGTCAAGCCACACCTCCTTGGTTGTCCCCAGGGCGAGATATAGAAAGTTTGGTGACCGCACTTTTGCTGTTCTTGGCCCGAAGCTCTGGAACTCTCTTCCTCTGGATTTAAAGTCTATCACTGCACTTAATGTTTTTAAATGTCATCTGAAAACGCACCTTTTTCATTTAG
Source organism: Salarias fasciatus (assembly GCF_902148845.1). Taxonomy (NCBI): domain Eukaryota; kingdom Metazoa; phylum Chordata; class Actinopteri; order Blenniiformes; family Blenniidae; genus Salarias; species Salarias fasciatus. The sequence goes on along the minus strand of NC_043758.1, from coordinate 36,829,506 downwards.
CGTTTGATGTTTAGCCCCTTTTAGTACTTTGTGTCTTAAAGTGTTTTTACTTATTTATTTTGTTTTACTCTGTTAAGCGCCTTGTGCTCCGTTTGGCAGTTGGAAGGCGCTTTAGAAATAAAATTTGATTGATTGATTGATTGATGATGTAGTTGATGGTTGTTTGATAGGAAAGTGACAAGGGAACCTCGACCTCCTCTTGATCCAGAGTCAGACTGATGGATTTGTTTGGTTTTTTTCTATATTGAGAGTGAGGTGTTCCTTGAGACAGACATCATATTTTCCAAGTGAATGATCTCTAAAAAACAGCCATGATCAATAGTCTCATCATCTCATGTGTGTGCTGCTTCTGCCTGCTTTCCTCTGTGGCTCAAACCCCTTTTGCCGATGAGCTTGATCACATCCATGATGCGCTCCAAAACTTGTGGCCTCCTGTGGACTTGCTGTCTGTGAAGTGACATCTGAGGTCCCATGACAAGGTCCTTAATGGTCTTTTTAGGAGGACCTGAGAAAATATGCCTCGGCACAATTTCTGTGACTGTCACTTCTCTCATGCTCATCGACTCTCAGGTGTATGTGGGTGAAAGTGGTCACGTCAGTGATAAAGGAGCTGCTATCTCAATGTTAGCAGAAGCCATGCAAAGAAAGCAGAAGAGTGTTTTGGTTTGTTCATTATATGTCAGCCAATTCTGGTTTGTTCCATCAAACAAAATGGCCTCTGCACTACAGGGCTGTCTGCCTTCTGCTTGTGGTGAAAATGGAAGAAGAAGTCTAAGTCTGGCTTTGGCCTTGTGAAATAATAAACTGATGGGGAGAACCTGACTTCTTGTCCTTGGCCTTCTGTGTCAGCAGCAGGGACATCAGACTACAAAAATGATTGGCAATGTGAATTGTTAGTGCAGTTTTAGTGGTTTACTATCAACAGCATTTGATATTAGTGCATGTGGGTTATGGTTGGGCAAACAAGCATTATTGTCATCAGCCTTACCGTAACAAGTCTGGGATTCACTTCTCTGTCCACATGTGGGTTATATTTAATCTAGGTAAGAGATTAATATTATTAATTATGCTAGTTTACCAATCATCATCATCACGCATCATCATCGGTAGGTATTTTACATAAAGAAAAAAATAATAAATTCTGGGATGGTATCATGGAATTATTCTGATAGCGAACTTGTACAGACAAGTAAACAATTCATTAATTTATGGTAATTAAGTATTAGAGTCAATTAATTAATAAGAACAGGTTAATTTCAACCAGATGACAACGTGGCTACAAAGGTGAAAGACCCCATCCCATCATAATTAGCAACAGCACAGCCAGGTTCACATCTACAGGAAATGTCGCTGTGCTGAATTATCTCACTTTAACCAAATTGACATTTTCATCAAAGCATCAACAAGTACCAAACATAACTTACTTGCCGGTCATGAAGGGATATTCTCTTTTTGTCCCTGAGTTTCTCAGCTCCACCTTTTCGTTTAATTTTGTTTTGTTTTTGTCCATATTTTGCGCATTCTTGCATCCATCCAAAGTTGCCGTCAGATGTCCGTCTCGGCTGTGTGTGATTGACAGGTGACAGCAGCTGCAGAGTGAGGGAGTGGGTGGGACGTGACCACCGCAGGGATGAAATGTGATTGGCTATCTGCAGCAATCCCAGGTAAACCAGCCTATGGCATCAGGAGCTGTCCAGCTGACAGCCCAGCCTCCTTGTGGAGCGGACCATAGCGCTGTTGGCGGTGTCGCGTCAGACTTATTTTTTTTTCTTCTCGTGGTCCGACCGTCCCACTGAGGCAGCGGCCCACCGGGAAACCTCCCGGTGCTCCCGATGGCCAGTCCGCCCTTGTATATATATATATATATATACACACACATACTTACATGTAAAACTGACTGGCAAAGGGAGGGAGATCACAACTTCCGGCTTACGCAGTTCACACACCCTCTATTTTCTATGATTTCTTAACCTAAGGTTTCAGATTGTTATTGACAAAAGCTAGCAGATTAGGCAGGTTAGTCAGATTGTATTGCTGATAGACAATGATGGAGTCATGAATAAAAATGCTTGATTCACATTTCCAAATGTTTGTTGTTACTACTATTGTTGTGATTTTTTTTTTTTTGTATTCATTTTGCAGGCTGAATATGTTCCCAAGTGCCATCCATCCATCCATCTTCAGCCGCTTATCCGGGGCCGGGTCGCGGGGGCAGCAGTCTCAGCAGGGATGCCCAGACTTCCCTGTCCCCAGACACTTCCTCCAGCTCTTCCGGGAGGATCCCAAGGCGTTCCCAGGCCAGCCGAGAGACATAGTCTCTCCAGCGTGTCCTGGGTCTTCCCCGGGGTCTCCTCCCGGTGGGACATGCCCGGAAAACCTCCCCAGGGAGGCGTCCAGGAGGCATCCTGAACAGATGCCCGAGCCACCTCAGCTGGCCCCTCTCGATGTGGAGGAGAAGCGGCTCTACTCTGAGCTCCTCCCTGGTGACTGAGCTCCTCACCCTATCTCTAAGGGAGCGCCCAGCCACCCTACGGAGGAAGCTCATTTCGGCCGCTTGTATCCGGGATCTTGTCCTTTCGGTCATGACCCAAAGTTCATGACCATAGGTGAGGGTGGGAACGTAGATTGACCGGTAAATCGAGAGCTTCGCCTTTCGGCTCAGCTCCCTCTTCACCACAACGGACCGATACAACGACTGCATCACTGCAGACGCTGCACCGATCCGCCTGTCAATCTCACGCTCCATCCGTCCCCCACTCGTGAACAAGACCCCAAGATACTTAAACTCCTCCACCTGGGCTAGGGTCTCTCCACCTACCTGGAGAGGGCAAGCCACCTTGTTCCGGTCGAGGACCATGGCCTCGGATTTGGAGGTGCTGATCCTCATTCCTGTCGCTTCACACTCGGCTGCGAACCGCCCCAGTGCATGCTGTAGGTCCTGGTTCGATGAAGCCAACAGGACAACATCATCTGCAAAAAGCAGAGATGAAATCCTGTGGTCCCCGAACCGGACCCCCTCCCTCCCAAGTGCTGGTGGGCCAATCAGGCATATAAGGAGTAACAGGAGGGAGAGACAGGTGTCATTCAGAGTGTCCGTTTTTAGACATTCAAACCTAACTCGCTTCACCACACCAAGAGGTATCTTTTTTCCCCCAGTCAAGATAAAAACAATATTTATCATTTAGACTGATGTTTGTCCTCGATTTTATTTCCAGATGCTACTCCGATCGTGAGGGTTCACGTGAGACTGGACCTTAACAGAGAGGCCTTCCATCAGGCCTTAAGGCTCCAAGTAAATGGGTGCCCCGAAAAATACGCGTTGTGCAGGGTTAATGCCACCCGAGAAATAATATGCATAAGTGAAGACACTCCAGCTGACATACAACAGAGCAATGTGCTCAACAGAAGTGCTCTGTACTTAATGCCACAGGTTAGAAATTAAGCCTTTAATATGGTATTTTAAAAAAAGTGATCATGCATAGAAATGTAATTTTTTTTATATATTTAATTTTAAAGGACCCTTCAACACCCTCTGAAGAATCTTCGGAAGCAGTCAGAGCTGTAACATCTTCTGGACCACCTTCAGGACCAATTAGAGCTCCTCTACCAGCAGCCACATCACAGGGGCCCTCGACTCAGCTGCAACCTACTAATCGGTCTGCACCTCCAGCTCCACCAGCTCCAGCTCCAACTTTGTCACAGCATGACTCAGCTCCGGAGGAAATCTCTGTGTAAGTGTGCTTATGTAGCCTTTTTAAATATTTATACCATTGAAGTTATAAGAAATTAATTTTGAATTTATGGTTTTCCATTAGGTCATCTGAAATTGGAGACATTCTTAAAAATATCCGGCAACTGATCAAATGGGACACCCCAGCTGCAAACCAAATAAACGTGGTGCGAGGCGAGGAGCTTGAATGTGCCCTTAGGGCCTTCAAGCGAACCGCCTTTGACCCTCTATCCAGAGTTGATGTTGTTTTTGTCGACGAAGTTGGAACTGGAGAGGGTGCCATTGATGCAGGAGGCCCTACAAGGGAATTTTGCCGTCTTCTTGTGGCAAAATTGAAAAACTCAAAAATCTTTGAGGGACCTGAAGATAAAAAAACACTGGCCCTGGATGTGGTTGGTATGTTCACATTTATAATTTCTATAAAAATATAAGTTACAATTTTTGTTAGGGTGTCAGAGCGTCCATTCTTTGCCCATTAAAATCAATTGTATAATGCCACTACCTTTAATTATATAATAGTGACATTAAACAGACTAAACATTTTTAATTCTCTTCTATTTGGACAGCACTTCATAAAAATCTCTACCGTGAGGCTGGCCGGATGCTGTCGGTGGCCCTTATCCAAGGCGGGGTTTCGCCACATTTTTTTTCAGAGCGCCTTTACAGACAGGTGGCTGGTCTGCCGGCAGAGCCGACCAGCATTGATGATGTATGGGACCATACACTCCAGGAAAAGTTGACTCAAGTACGTTAAATGTAATTTGTAAATGATAGCTGGCATCAATATATTATTGTATTCTTTTACTGTGAAATGGTCATTGTTTTGAGTCTTTACTAATACTAATTATATATTTCATATTCTACATATGTATACAAGTATTTTGTCAAAAAAAAAAAAAAAAATTTTGCTCTCTCTATCCTAACTCATCAAATTTCCCCTTCTTCTTACCTATTTTTTCTGTCTACTCCACCCTTGTTCATGTGTAGTGCAGTTTACATGTTGACACAACGTGAAGCTCTATGACAAGAGTCATTCATTAAAATATTGTGATCTACTTTTGAAGTTGGCATTGTACAGGCAACCGCTTTACGTTACTGTCTTTTACAGTATGCAGACTGACTTCATACTCACTTGCCATTTGGTCCAAATTTACTGAACCCTGCCAGTCATACTTTTTGACATCACGAAATTGTAGGGCTAAAAATGCTGTCAATAGTTAAAGTATGTTATGAAAACAATAACGATAATATTCACTCTAATAGTTATGTGATATTAATTTTAGGTTTTCTAAATTAAGCAAACCTCGAAATACAATACAATTGAAGTATCATTACTTTTTTCTGAATCTTGATTTATCCCCTTGTGATTTCTTTACTTGTTTTTCTTATTTCTATCCAGATATCACAAGCAACCACTCTGGAGCTGGTGAGAGAGGCTGTTAATGGAGCAGCTGAGGAGCTCGCCCCAATGGGAGGACTACTCCACCTCCAAACACTAGAGGACAAGGACGACCTCCTCCAGGCAGTGACGCAGTATTACTGCCATGGGAGGATCCAAGCTGCTCTCCAACAGTGAGTTCTGAAAATGAGTTACCATTGTTGTTTACTTTTACGAAATTCTATGCTTCCTCAGTGAAAGAGGTTTTTAATTTTACAGATTCAAGGATGGCCTGCTGACGTTTGGTGTCCTAGAGGAAGTGGTTCGTAATCCAAACGTACTTCAGAGCATTTTCCTCGAGGACACCACTCCACTGTCAGCTAAAGATCTGACAGATCTCTTCAAGCCGATCCTGAGCCAAGCTGGGTCTAACAGGCGACGTGCAGAGTCAAGAACACTGGCTTTCTGGAGGGACTGGCTTTTGGAGGTGGAAGGTATGAATACCCCTGTTAATGTTATGTGTTGTTGGTCCTATACAGTGTAATATACTGTCCTCTTTTGACGTTTAGGTGGTGAAGCGGAAGTCAATCTACCACAGATTCTCGTATTTGCCACTGGGTTGGAAAAAATTCCAGCAACTGGTTTCACTCCACAGCCAGAACTTAATTTCATCCACCAAGAAATGGAGCACTCGTCACGGTTTCCGAAGGCGAACACCTGTAGCCTGACCCTGAGCATTCCTGTTGGCCTCTCTTATGAGGACTTCAAAGCTAACATGGACTTTGGCATTGGGGCATCCGGCCAATTTGCAGAGGCATAGTTCTTTTTTCCCCTGTAAATAGTTAATTAATAAGGTATGTGCAGACTCCAGTAAACTTGAGGGAGAATGTTTTGAAATTGTTCTGTTAATCATTGTTTTCTTTAATAAATTATTTTGAAGGCACTACATGTAAGTTTCTGATTATTTTTAAACCTATGCCCCTCTGGTGAGAAGTGTAACTTATGGAGTCCATCGTTGGTGTAAATGATTTATTTTTCCTGAAACAACAGTGACAAACTATAACTATGAAGTTTCTGTGGCAGCGCAGCTGACGGCTCACTCTCTAGTGACCGCAGGCTTATCAAAACACTTATTAACACTTATCTAAATGAAGAACATTAGAATTACGAGCATATAATCATACAACATCCAGTAAACTACTATTTAAAAAAAAAGGTATTTACAATCATTGAACTTATTTTTTAACCGAACTTATTCCCCAATGAACTCTTTCACTTTTTTAACTGATCCTATAACATCTTTTTAAATACCTAATATTTATCATAGTCTCTGTCCTTCTCTTTGTTCAAAATAATAATAAAGAAATCCACAACTGAGATCATGTTTTCAATTTGACTCATTCTTCTTAAAATGTAACATAGCGTTGGACAAATCGTCTTCAGCCGTATTCACACAATCCACCGGAAACTGCTGTACTATTGGTTAGACCTGCATTGTGGGCGGCCCTTATGAATCTTGTCGATCGTTCCTTCAGTCATTCATTCATTCAGGCAAAGCTCCATCTCCTTACAACCCAGTCGCCAGCTGGAGCCCTCGTCCCCGCCCACAGCTGCCGATCTAAACCCCTTCAGCAGACAGTTTTTTACATTCCTTTGCAACATTACTGGGGATATGGCGCCGGTTGGAGCCGTTAACTGTTTCGGGTTCACTCGTTTATATAAACAATCACGATCCTAATTATTTCCGATCTCAGACACAATCAAAGGCTTGATTATGTTATATTACTTCTTATGTAATTGTATCTCCAATTTTCCTTACATGAAACAACAGCGACAAAGTATAACTAACGTTTCTGTGGCGGCGCAGCTGACGGCTCACTCTGTAGTGACCGCAAACTTCTCAAAACACATTAATGAGCGCAGCTCCACCTACTGGCCAGTTACTGTAACTACTTCAAATTGAACCACATGTTTGAAAAAAAAGTGAAGTCATACCCAGAACATAATATAATAATTTGTTCATGTTTTAAGTCCTTTTGACTGGTTCAATTAATTCATTTTATTTTTGATGGGGAGTTAATGGGGGGGGGGGGGGGGGGGGGGGGGGGGGGGGGGCAGGGCCGGCGCGGGCTTGTCAGGCACCCTGGGCAAACCTGGCGCCCCGTGGTAGTGTCAAGGACAGTCGCGCTGCGAGAGTTGTTCAGCGGGGGGGGGGAGACCGCCGAGTGTCGCCGAAAGTTGTTGAGCGGGGACAATATCTGTCGAGGGGCGCGAGCAAGCGAACCAAGCAGTGCGCTGCTCAAACAGCCGTCACGGCGTCGCAACTTGGGCGGTGCGCCTCACGGCCACGTCAAGCGCCCCCCTATGGCTCGGCGCCCTGGGCAACTGCCCCGGATGCCCAGCCTAATCGCCGGCCCTGGGGGGGGGGAAGTGCAGGGTGTTTTGTTTGAGTCCTTTCCTTTTGGTTAGCTCTATAAAAATAATTTTGGTCCCTGTGAAGTTACTCAGTGCCACACATATATCTTCAGTAATACATGTGTATTAATAAGTGTGTTTAAAACTTTGAAGCTCGTTGTGTTTAGAGATAATAAGAACCCGCTTTTAGAATCTAATAGTTTTTTTTTCGTGACACAATATCAGTAAACATTTCAAAAAAGTTATGGTAAATAACATGTTCTCTTTCCATTTACAACCTCAAAGATTACACAGGTCTATCTAACACTGCTATTACCACAAAGTGTTACAGCATACTACTATTAATAAAGGTGAGTATATTTCGTCAAATAATGTTGGAAATAGTGTAAATACTGTCAAATTCACAGCACTTTGAATGTCTCAGTGCACCTTCTTTTCATTCCCTGTTTTAAACATTTCCTGCTATATATACTTAGTTTGTGTCTTTTTTCTACACTTGCTGTTTACCTGATTTACAAAAAAGGCAATGGAAGTTTCTCTCAGCTCACTTATAGCTTCAGTCATTGTTCAGCTAATGGTCCCTCCTGTTCAGATTTTCACGCATTAACAATGTGTGTTGCATTACAATACATTCATAACTGAATACAATATAGGGAAACTCCAGTTCCTTAAGGAGGATATGAATAAATGTTTCTGATAAACCTGCAAGTACTACCTACAGCAACTTTATAAAAAAAAAGGCAACAAATCATGTCTGTTAATTTTTATTTGTTATACATACAAACTATGCAGAAGCAATGAACTTTTATGTATAATGTGCCAAATCCTATTTACAGATAGAGAGAGAAGAGGGGAGAAAAAAAAAGAGGGGGGGGGGTAGGGGGTCATGGTCCTGGGGTGGGGCACATGTCCAAGTTGGAGTTGTGGTCGCACAACTATTTGCTTTTAGTTGCGGATATCCGTTGAAAAATTGGCCTCCATCTTGAATCCTCCATTATTGCCATCCATTGTATGCAGCCTAAGGCCTCTCCTTTTGAGTGAGCTAAAAGTCTTTGTACACTCAGGGTACAATGTCTTTGCAATGTCAAATCAAGACAAAGACTCCAGGAAGGCAAGTAAATCACGGAGGACTCTGACACCATGCTGCCTTCTCAAACCACTGAGGGGATTAAACCTCGATTGTATCTGTTCCATCACAGCAGCATCCACTTCAAAGTTAACATCAGGCACCTGAACCCTGTCCTGCCAATCCAGAGTTGGTCCTCCATCCCCTTGCACATCGTCTTGCACTCCTGTCACAGCTCCAGTATCTTCTGCTGCCTGCTGTTCTGGCTGGCTTGGAGCATTGTCTGGCACACCCAAGCCTGCAGGTGCACTGTCTCCAAAATGTCCTGCATTGCAGTCGACATTCTGCCCTGTTGCTCAAGACATCCTCGTACAAATATCTGAAGGGGAGTCAGGTGTCTCTCAGTCCGGAGGCCGTGGTTGTTCCATTGCCTGGAGAAGTCCAACAGATCTCTGTTTATTCTTGGTACATAAACATAGTGAAGCGCCCAAACATGCACCTCGTTGTCAGGGCTAATCAGTCCTCTCTCCAGAGACAGGAACAAGCTGTGGTCGACATTGGTGAGTCCACGCCAAAGATCACCCCAGAGTCGTTCGATTCTTTGATTGTGGACACTTCTTCCTTGGATGGCACTGCCTCGATTTGCACCCCTGAATATGTTCATCATCAAAGCCACGGCATAGTTCTCGCCACCCCTGTCAGTTCTCACCCTTGATGGGACTCCATACTGGGCGACAGCTTCAGTAAAGCAGTCCAACACTGTGGTGCTTCTGTTGTTGGAAGAAGCCCGAAGGAAGACCACCAAACGACTGTATCCATCGATGGCTCCGTGGATGACAATCCTCCATCTAAAAAATAAGTAACAATAAATAAAATGGTTTATACCACATACTCATTTACAATTAAAATATTTTTCAAAAGGTATGAAATCCTTACACTTTGATTGTACATTATGGCTTTAAAATTGCTTGGAATAGGTTGTTGTATATGGATAAATGTTCATATCTTGAGAAAGTCCCACAACTTAAGTCGTCATTTTATAAACATGTGGAATTAGCAAAGTGGAGCAAAGTCTGACCACACAACCAAATAGTTGGATAAAAAAAAAGGAATAGAAAGAAAAAGAAGTTGAAGAATTACAGACAAAAGTTATGGAGACTATTTAGAACAAAACTTCAAAGCAATGGGCCGCATGCAACAACACGTTTGGATTTTTTGCTTAAATTTCGCTAACTTTTGTGCGTATTGGGTGCGAATACGCATGAGCTTCGTCACATTCAGCAAACCTTTGTATTGTGTTTCTATTTTCTACTGCAGTGTGTAAAAGAGCCTCTGTGCTACTGGAGCACGTGTGCACAAGTGCAGCTATTTCGCATAATTACCACCCTCAATTATTCCTGATAAGGTACGAGACTTCAGAGACTGGAATATTTTTTTTCCTTGAATGGAAAAAATGTGTTTTATCAGTTCAGTGATACAAATCCACCAAACAAAGACGTAAACAGAAGAAAATGTCATTTTTCCAGCATTAGCAGGGGAACTAAAAGACTCTAAAACCAGGAGGATACTGAAATAGGACCAGAACCTCATGATTTTATACTGGATACAAATGTACAGGACTCCTACTGGAGGGCTAATATATATAATCAATAGGGAAATGTTTTTTTTTTTCTCTTGCAGAAATGTTCTAAAATGATCGAAAACTATTGAAAATCAATTCCGGGATTTCAGTATATCATCAATCTGTATCGTGTATTTATTATTAGCCGTATTACCATTTGCGCATTTCTTTTTAGAATATTAAAGCAGGAAAAAAACTGAAATATTAATAGTACATGCAGAGACACATTTACAAAATATTTGATGTAATGGAAATAGCTTTAAAGTGTAATTCATGTGACTTTAATTAATTTTATAACATGACCGTACATCTAAGTGTTGTTGAAGGACTCTTTAGCTTATTGATCTCTACTTAGTTCATGTTCAGAGGATAATGAAGATTCTTCACCGGTGTTCCACTGGGCACGCTGCGCTCCTCGATAACTCCCATTTCATTCGCACTACAAATTAGCTAGCACTTTAAAAAGCCTTCATTATGAATCCGTGTATCATTCGTTCAATTGATATTCAATTAAGAATCAAAAAATAAAATATTGAAAAATGAGTCGTTTTTCCTTTTTTCGTTTTTAAAATGAAAAGAAATAAATGAAAATTGGTTTGTTTTTCAATATCCCGTTTGTTAAGACAGATCAAATAAAGGAAAGTTGAAATTTGGCCACAGAGCAGACTTTAATGTGATTTTTCAATTTCTTCGATCTCCGTGACCCGGAAGTTCTATCGTCTGTGTTTTGGTTTTTGTCGGCGGGAAGGTGGGCGCAATGACGTATAGAATTACTATTAGGTGCGTTCGACATGAGAAAGCCAGAGGCAGACCTTTAAGACTTTTGAGCCGCCCCGCCCAGATGTGGCCCGGCGTCACTGATACGTAAGACCTACGTAGGGCATCGAAAACTCGCGAGACCCAAACGAGATCAGTCACAGAGGTAGCCGCGTGAGCTACTGGAGAGCAACTCACCGCGGCTACCTGGCCCACCTCTCTGTTTCATACAGGCAGGGGATTGGACCCGAGCCCACTCGTCATCAGTTTGATGACAACGCGCTTTATTTGCATAAATAAACATCCAGTCCCGGCTCCAGTCCAGTGTAGAAGGGGGGGGGGGGGGGGGGGGGGGGGGGGGTCGAAAAAGTAACGGAGCAACACAAAGACAGAATCCACAGATCAGAGGCCTGTTCTACTGTGTCCAACAACGTATGATCATTAATCACACTGCTAAAAAGCACAAATAGTAATAAAAGAAATGATAAAATAACCAGCCCTCACCTTTAGTAGAGCTGGAGTCTCCACTTTTTTTTTTTTTTGGAATTTTGAATAGCACAACACTTCATATTGATTTGACCAAGCCAGTGGAGTTTGCTGTTGTTTTTTAAGCACAAAATAGACTGAAAACTTTATTTATTAATTTTTTGGACTGAGGGGGCGAGGCAGTCTGCCCCCCTTGATGCCTGGTAGCACTTGCAGCAGCAGGCACGCTTCACATGACAGAAGCCAAAACGTAACTTAAAATTATTTTGTTTTTTTTAAATTGTATTCATTTCAGTTAACTGAATATGATTTAACACAATGTGACACACAAAAGAAATTATGAATTATTTTGTTTTTAATAAGAAAAACAAAATTACCCCTCTGACAGCCAGGGGGGGGCAAGGAGGCACAGGGGGGGGGGGGGGGTCATTGCCACCCCGGACGACGGGCCTGTAAACACCCCCCACAGTGGAGTCATGAGAAACACACCAACATAGAGAACATAGGGTTGTCCGACTTGGAGGCAGACTTATAACTCCGCCCCACGGCTGCGCCGTCTGCTTCATCGAGCTCCGTCTACCTCTGGCTTTGCCATCGTGAACGCACCTATTACTATTACTAGTAATTCTATACGTCATTGGGTGGGCGGGTCACGGGACCCTGTGGGTCAGTTTAAGGCCAGCACACACTACTATACACTACTACAGAAGGATCAGGCCGAATTTTGCCCCGATCTTCTCCTCCCGACCGAAGCCGACAAGGTCCGACTGTCGGGAGTAAGATAATCTCGGGTCTGATCTTCGTGTAGTGTTCGGGGGGTTCAGAGAGATGTTTTCCGGTCGGAGCCTCTCGGGAGGCGTCGGAAGGGGAGATCGTAAATAATGATCATGTTTAATATTTCTGATCGCAAATCCTGTGGTGCGTGGAGCTCTGAGAGGCGCTGATCAGCTCCGAGCAGACCTGTCCACATCCTCGAAATAAAGCTCCCTGATTGGCTGGTGCTGCTGCGTTAAAAAAAAATCCCCTCTCAGCTGTCAGAGATGGAGACATATGTGAAATATATTCACTATATGACAGTGAAAGAGAAAAGTCAGTACTCCTAATCTCAGCAGTGAAGAAAGTGAGAGGTTAATCCTCAATAACTGGATCGCTCCTGGATAAACTGTATTTCCTCCATTCAGACCCAAACTCCGATCTGCTCATTCATCTGCATCGCCAGTCCTGCAATAATCCCGATGTTTGAATTCATGTCCACTATTAACCATCATGGAAAAAAAAACAACAACTTTCCCTGCCTTCAGAGAGACGAGCGAAGCATAATGAAATTTACCTAATCGCTTAAGAGCAGTAGCAGACTCTGACAAAGCTACTTTTTTAAATCACCAAATATCTTAAATCATTCTTTTTGTCCCCAGATTGGATAGTTTACACCAGAATAAAATCTCGTTGAGCTTTGATAAGGTAAATTTCATTATGCGTCGCTCGTCTCTCTGAAGGCACGAAAGTCAGGATATTAAATTAAAGTTGTTTTTTTTTTTTTTTTTTCATTTTTTTTTTTCCTCATTCTTCCGTGATGGTTAATGTAGGACTTGCGATGCAGATTGGAGTTTGGGTCTGAATGGAGGAAATCCAGTTTATCCTGGAGCGATCCAGTTATTGAGGATTAACCCCTCACTTTCTTCACTGCTGAGTTTAGGAGTTCTGACTTTTCTCTGTCTTTCTTTCTTTCTTTCTCTACTCGGAGCTGATCAGCGCCTCTCAGAGCACCACACTCCACAGGATTTGCGATCAGAAATATTAAACATGTTCATTATCTACGATCTCCCCTTCCGACGCCTCCCGAGAGGCTCCGACCGGAAAAAATCTCTCTGAACCCCCCGAACACTACACGAAGATCGGACCCGAACTCATTAGCATACTCCCGGACCTTGTCTTCGGTAGGGAGGAGAAAACTGGGGCAAAATTCGGCCTGATCCTTCTGTAGTGTGTGCTGGACTACAGGTTGACGTGACCCGCCCACGTTTCCCACCGGCAAAAACCAAAACACAGACGATAGAACTTCCGGGTCACGGAGATCGAAGAAATTGAAAAATCACATTAAAGTCTGCTCTGTGGCCGTATTTCAACTTTCCTTTATTTGATCTGTCTTAACAAACGGGATATTGAAAAACGAACCAATTTTCATTTATTTGTTTTCATTTTAAAAACGAAAAAAGGAAAAACGACTCATTTTTCAATATTTTGTTTTTTGATTCTAAATTGAATATCAATTGAACGAATGATACACGGATTATTATGTGTGTGTGTTATGGCAATTTTATTTAATAAAGGGCTTCCGCCGGTGAGTTCGTTTTGGTATCTTTTATTATGCTGTACAGCAGGAGAAGTCATGCAGTCAACAGAGTAACAGAGTGAGTTCTGCCCTCGCAGGGGCGTGCAAGCCTCTAATAACTATCTGCTACGTTCACTCCCAGGGGCCTTGACTGCACCCAGCCGTAGGCTGGACACAGGAAGACTCCCACGAGTGCCCGCAGCTGCTACGCTAAGATTATCAGGAAAAGTAAATTCTAGACAAAGCATTCGCGGTTCCCCACACATCTGAGTGTGTGAGAGCTACGGGTATTTATAACAAATAAATCTAAGCACTGCAAAACAGTTAAGCATGCACTCAATAGAAATTTCCACCACAGTGTGTTACATTAGAAAAATATCAGACGGTCTGCTGTCCACCCACAAAATATTATTAGATGTGTTTTCACAGCAATAACAAATAAATTTGTCAAACAAATGTGTTTGGTTATTTAATTTGTATCTGTAATGTCAGGTTTAAATATATTTTTACCATTTAGCATTAATAATGAGTAAAAAAAACTACGTTTATTTAAAATCTGTGATATGGATAAATTCGTAAACAGATACGACAGGTAAGACCATGCATAAATTCTGTGCGTATTTGAAGGTCATAAAAAAAAAATCAGTTGGTGAATGTAAAATTTTATGCGTAAATCCCTCGTATCTGCATTTCCGCAAAAATCAGTGCTTAAATTGTGCGTACTGACTTTCTGGAAATAAGGCCCAATGTCCCTAAATTAGGCTTTTATTTGACTGGTTTAGAGGACAGTTCGTATGGGTATGTCCTGCTGTCCTCAAAAATAGAAGTTGGATAACTGCATGCAAAATTTCATGTCAACTATGCCTTATCTATCCAACATACACATGTCCGTGATAGGCTGTAAGAGTGTTTTTTTCTGAAATACCTGATCAACTTGTGGTTTCCGTCGATGTGCCAGAGGGAATTTGGTCCAGCTACTTGGTAGGAACGCCTCTCTGGTCTTCTGCACAGGGCTCGAAATGCAGCTGCAGCAGGGTTTGTTCGAATCAGGCTAGCTCGCAGTCTCCTCCGTGGAATCTGAATGCCCCTGGCACGCAAAGCAGCTCTGACCAAATTCGGGCCGACCTGGTCATTTCCAGCCACCACTTCTTGGACTAAGCTGTCAAGGTCATCATCTGTCATGTCGGTGAATAGGCTTCTTGTCATCATGCGTGAAGAACAAACATTTAGTTTAACTTCCTAAGACACAAACTCTGAATGACATGCAATTTTAATTTGTCTTTGGCATTTGTTCTAAATCGGACCTGATGAGCGTAAAAACAAAGAATAATCTTGTTATATGACAAGAAAATGACTTGAAAAAATGCGATTCCAATGAAATACAGAAAAAAGTAATCGAATATTGATGTACAATTCTCTTTATTTAGTTTGTGAACACAAGAAAAGCATTTTACTGAGTGTAAAAACACATTTAAGATTGAAATTTTTTCTTCTGTTCAATATTTGAACTGAGAAACTTTCCATTCTTTTACTTTGTACAAAATTATCATATATCTGAGAAAAAAATATGATGGTGTTTGTAAAATATTGTGAAAGATATATATAAAAATAAATTGATGAAAGAAGGGCAGACATTGTAATAAATTATTTTTCTTTCTGATCCTTTTTCATTCAAGCTTGTACATCGGTTTTTTCTTTAATGTATTTTTTTTTGTTTGTCATTTTTTGAAGTAAAATGAAAAATCTCAATGAATTTATCAATTAATCAATAGTAAGAACAAAAATTCCAAATTTCATTAGTGCAAACACATAAAAGAAATGTCCAGTAGAGCTAAATTCAACATTATGGCAATCCCACATGTCCACATATGTGGACTGAAGGTCCTAGGAGGTTAAACATATACTTTAAATACCCTCTCTGTCCATTTTTAAAGTTCTTTTTAAAACAAAATTTTATTCCCTAGCTTTTGACGATCCAGCATGACACGGATTTTATCAGCTTTTAGTGTCTTACTGTGTATTTACGATTTTATTTGTTTTTTAAGGCTGTTTATCTAGTGCTTTTATTTGATTTTAGTCATTTTATAACGTATGTAATTATACTTGCTTTTACTTTTCAGTTTGTGCTTTCTTTATTAGTTTTTACTGTTGATTCTTATTTTTATCACATGCTATGTCCAGCACTTTGGTACAATCGTTGGTTGTTTACAGCGCTTCATAAATAAAGCTGGATTGGATAGGATTGGATAAACATAAATAATGAACTTGTATTGGTTCACCCCCACTGCCTTATTGATCATTATATATCATCCTTTGCAACGTTTGCACTCCTTACTTTCTTGACAAAGTATTGATTTAAGTGACGAAAAAGTTATTATGGATCATTTACCTTAAACGTCGATTGACTGTTCGCATTGAAACATTCAGGATCTCAGAAATGTGGCGCACTGAAAAGCCACATGTCCTTAGAAAGGATAGCTGTTGTCTGCTGATGATATAGCGTGGTGGACGCCTTCCTTCTCGTGGACCCAGTGGTGCCTGGTAACCCTCACCACCTACAAAGGGACAATGTGAGGATTACCTACAATAATACAAAGATGCAACTAAATCACTTTCAACAAGCAGTGGTCACTCACCTTGCAATGTGGGGAAATATGATGTCCTGACCACCTGAATATATTCACGGAGGTCATTAAGAATGATGTCTGTTTGACCTTGTGGCAATAAACTACCTCTTGCCCAAAGGAGACACCTCTGCATGGTTTCTAACCTGAAACATAAGAAAAGTTTTGTAAAATGAGAAATATGAGAAAAACTCAAATTGAAAAGGTGTACAAAAAGTCTAGAATCAAAATTAATATAAATCATTTCTAGAAATGTCAGTGTCAACACGAGGCATTCATTTTGTTATTTACAATATACTTCCTTAGACAGAGGCACAAGGTAGGCATTGCTTTAATTTGATGAATTTGTGTTAGTTTTGGACAATTGGATGCGCCAATTGCAATTGCAGTCACTCAAGAGTTTAACAGGGGAACTATATCGGCTTAAAGGTTAAGAAATGTAATAAATCTAAACTTAAACTTTGCACGACGGCTTAGCATCACCGATATGGATGGACAGAAAAACAAAATAACCTCTTCCCTTTGTGCCGATTGATGCAGTTTAAAGCACAAATACAGGTTTGCATTGTTGCATTAGTTTACACGTTTTTGTAGTCCCTAGCTTTACTGTCTTGCTATACCCCCCACCCCCCCAGTTACAACACATGAATTGAGCATATTGGTAGGCCTACCAGAGCAACCCTGTCTCCACAAAATTACGTTCTGAGAAAACTAAACTGCATTCTCAAATACGTTTCAGAGGAACCTATTTTGTCCCTTATTATGTTCGTCTTCAACATATCTTTTTTTTATTTTTTCATTAAGCTCGGTCAGAAGCTGATTTTTTTCCTGCTTTTTCTTCATCGTGTTGGTGGGTAAAAATGAGCCTGTATATTCATCTGGGATGCATTTTACTCTTCTGAAAAGACATTATGTTTATTTACTCTTTTTTTTTAGTGATGTTTGAAGGTTCCATGCAGTCTTTTTCAACTTATTCTTGCCGTTAATTATATGCACGCACACCTAGCTCTCACATTGTGTAGTGACAAGGGCTGTTTTGGAGCTAATAATTACCTCCTGATGTATTTCTAACAAACCTGTTTGGGGTGGTTGTTTTTTTAAGAGCAGCTCCAACAAGATCTGCCACCAGAGAAGACAGCTGGAGCTTCTCCGACGCTGCACTGCGGGTCTTGATCACCATGGAAACCAAGACGCGGTTCTGCGGTCATCTGGAAGTGATTACAACATTATCGTTCTTCACTGTTATTTATTTCTGATAAAATAAACGTGTATTTACCCTTACAGCGGTCTGCATGCTCCTCGTTACTTCCACCTTACGACAAGTCCCAATATGAAACGACCACATGGCTCATTTATGATCCAAATATTAATTCATGATCCAAGTTATGACCAAGATCTATATTTTAAAATCAAGTATCTCCTATTGGTCACGTAAATATTATCACGGAGAATCACGGACTGAAGGAGTGTTTTTTTTTTGTTCTGTTTTTTTTAACAAATCGCGTTGCTCCGAGAAGTTTGAGCACAAATACAATTCTCTGCATTAAATAATGACTTCAGGTAGACTTTCAAAACATAACAAAATCACTAAAATAGTTTCTGAAACAGATCAGAAGCCACAATATGAAACATTTAAAAAAAAAAATGACTATCGAACGGAGAAGTCTCTAAATTATAATTTACACAATGCTTCTCTAGCAATAAATGTACATTTTTATCTTCATAGTTTCCACTCGGTTTATGGATGTGATCTGCAGTTTTTTTGTTTAAATGCGCAATCTGTCTATTTTGTCTTCTAAAATGCCGCCCCGCTGGTTGCTAGGCTGTTGCTATGGACTCTGAACTCTGACCCGGAAGTACGTCACGGACTGATTTTTTTTTAAACGGAGCGAGTTTTTGATCTTAAACTAATTATATTTGTCTACAAATATGCTTGTGTGCATTATATAACAAGTTCTGTTTAATTTTAAGAGTAATATTTATTTTGAATCAGATGTGTGTATTCATCTTCATACATTTGCTGAAACAAGTTTGTTATAAATCAAGCAATCATTAAATCGATCACTCTGTCTGCATTTATGTGTTATAACATTAAGATCAAACGTTTTTAAACTGTTTTAATAGTATTCCAGTAGATTATGAAGTATTGACGTAACGACAACGAAGAAGAAAAGGGTGACAAATCAACTCATTTCTTTAAGATAGATAGAACTTTATTCATACCTTTGGTGGGACCTGACGATAAAAGTTGATCTAAAAGCAGCACAACACCAGCGTCACGTGCGTGTGTGCAGAGAAGAAGTAGCTCCATCATGAAAAATTGACTGTTATGAGCTGTTAACATGGTTAGTGTGTGATTACCTCACGAAAACTTCTTTTGGCTGATGTTTCTCTTCATTCATGCGTATTTGAGTATTCTGTAAGAATAATTAGTGCAAGCTCTAGCTCCCTTCACACGACTGATGTGCAGCATGGTGGCGTACTTCAGCGTGAAGGAGAACCTCTCAACACAGATGTGCTGCACTAGATCCACCAGACGGAGCTGCAGAGGCCTTCTCTCCAACTTCAGTGTAAAATACACACTGCAAGGCCTGTTTCTTTCTTTCTTCATGCTGTGAGAGCTGGATTATTGTCAGACAGTCCTCTAGAGGTGCCCCACAAGGTCATTAAACCCTCTGAGGCCTCGCTGAGACATGAAGCCTGTTATGACCTTTGACCTCTGTTGCTCTATTGCTCTTATTTGACCTCCACAGCAGATACAGACCTAAAACTTGAACTGCCAGGCCTCTGGGAGCTATAAAATCGTGACCTGTTGGACTTTTTTCATAAGCTCCTCCCAAACAGGAAGTAGCTTCAGGAAGGAAGTGGGGCTTCCAAATTCTACATATGACTTTCTGGCAGAGGTGTGAACACATCCCACAAATCTCAGCTTATTTGGAGCAAATCTGACCAAATGATGATGCTTTATTGATTCTTTTTACTGGACACTGCGGCGCCCTGTATGGGCAGCAGAAAAGACTTGATGGAGTTAAACCACCGCAGATGTGATCCTGAGGGAAAACAGAAGAACACACTAACATTTCAACTTCCTGAGTTGAATGGAAATGACGTTATCAGCTGATGACACTGGGGGAATCAGAGTCTGTGACCTTTACCCTCTCAGAGCCTTTGTGAGCAGTCTGGAGGATCAAATCCAGGTTCTGATCCCAAATGTTTGCCACATTGTCCAGTTAAAAGAATCAATTAAGCATCATTATTTGGTCAGATTTGCTTTATTTGGCGAAACCTTTTGGCTTTATCATCAGCTGATGATAAAGCCTCTCAGAGGCTTTGTAAGCAGTCTGGAGTCAGGATCAAATCAGAGGCCCGAGCGCCAGAGATGGGATACTCGGACTCGACTCGGACTCGAGTCACGATTTTATGACTTTTTGACTCGACTTGATAAAATCAAAAAAAGACTTGGACTTGCTTGGACTCTAAGCTCAGTGACTCTCGACTTGGACTTGACTCGAACCCTTTGACTCGACGAGTCACGTCAAGTCATAATAGTCATTTTAAAAGTGCGATGTATGAATCATTTTTATTTTTTATCGCTTAATTTCATGGAATCGCAGTGGCGAGGTGCGCCTGCAGCGGGAGCGCTTGTTTCGTGTCACCTAGACCACGTGCAACGGTCGGAGTTCGTTCACTTCCGCATTGACGGGAGCGCTCGTTTTCAACACCCGCGCATTCCAGGCGCATACCAAACAACACAACAGGTCGGCCACGATTGTTTTTAATAAACTGGTTTCAACACTGCCCGCCTGGAATGCGCGCATAGGCGTCAGTTTAGGGGGAGACTTATGGAGTGAAATTAATGCCAAAACCTCTCCAACACAAAAAACGTGTTTTATTCACAGCCGATGATTCACACACAAACACAGTGTGTTTTGCAAAAGCAAAATGTCATTCACAACTAATGCACTTAGGTTTGTCCATCAAAAAAACGTTCCACAAATTAAAAAAATATATATCTGCACTTACATTAGAATATTCTTTAAGTGCAAAATAAAATCTTTCAAGATTTTTTTTTTTTTTTCCGAGTACAAAAAACAATTCTGCGGGTTGGAGAAAAAAATCTGCAGGTTGGAGAAAAAATTCCGCGGGTTGGAGAAACTTTTCTGCGGGTTGGAGAAACTTTTCTGCGGGTTGGAGAAACTATTGGCTCCCCAGCGTCACGTGACTTTTGGCAGCGATTTTGCACCTTCCTGATTCGCATCCGCAGGACTTAGGATTTATTCACAACTGCCAGTGTTGTGTAATTTGCATGCCACAACAGGAGGTGGCGCTGTGCGCGTTCACGTTTACAGTGTTTACAGTAAATGATCATGTACTGTGCTGCAACAAGACAGAATTAAACACAAGGAGAAATGGACCAAAACAGAAAGGCGACGGACTGTACGGAGACCAGCTGGACCCGGTTCAGACCCGGTTGGGCTCACTTACCGCTCCTGTTGTGGAAAAGGCTGCCTGGAAGTGAAATGTCCATCAAAGCATCGCAGCAGCACGGCGCTACAGGCTGTCAGGGCACAAACTTTTGTCTTGAAGACAGTAATACTACAGCCAGACAGACTCACATCTTTGTGAGGCTGCTAAGTTTTGTGACTTAGTTGTGTGGACGCCTGTGGACTGCAAGGTGCACAATGTTTTCCTTCATTTTATTTGCAGTGTTATTTGTTTATGCACAATCTAATCGTACTTTATACAGTTGCAGTGATATTTGTGTGCACAGACTTTTGCACCTTATTTGAACTGTAACTGTAACTGTAACAGTGTCGCTGCTACACAAGAAGGTTGGTAATAAACAGAAAAGACTTTGAAACCAGAAATGGTGACATTATTGCAGCATGGGTAAATGGCACAGTCTCACAGAGGATTTCCCATTAAAATGAAGTTTCATAAATAGCTACTGAGCTACAATATTTAATTTCACCATAGTCTTATTTACTTATTAAAGCAGAGGCTGGTTTTTGTCACCATATGAGCAGTAACAGGTGAATAGATTTACCTGTCCTGACAGAATGAAATGTTCAGGATAAATATTAGAATGAAGCAGAGGAAGACTGTTAGCCATCAATTTTATTTACAGAAAAACAGAAGTTGGTCACATATAATCAAGATAAACAAAACAAGCGGTTCATCTCAGCACACATGGACTTCATTTCACCATTCATAAGTTTACAACTGACACACTGCTCATTCTCCACCATGTCGTTCTGTTGTGGAGCTTGATAACCATCAGGTGTGTGAGGTTCAGGTGCAGCAGGTGCAGTAACTGCCGTCACACTCTCCTGTCTCCTTTCTCTCTGTTGGAATCTTTCCGCAACTTTCACCTCCGTGTGTTGAGATGTGATGACAGGTTCAGTCTGGATGAGGTTCATTCACTTCATCAGCAGCTCTCCTGAAAAACACACACACGCCCATTATGACTTTTAACATGAGGTCAGTTACAATGTACTCTCAAAGTCAATCTCCTATGAGTGAGGACAATTATGATATAAATTCAACAGTAATCTATAAGGAAGTGGAGGAAAGAGTGTTTGCTTTGCCACTACTGCCCTGAGCTAGCGTGGCTAACGCTAGCAACCAGCTAACACCACGGACACCACAACATGGGTTAGCTCCGGCAGTGACAAAAATGACATGTACTCACGAAGATAATTAAATTTTTCATCAACAATGACCACAAACTCACCTGTTGGCTGCTCAGGGCGTGTTGTTTTGGGGCGACTGACTCACTCGGTTGTGGTCCTGGCCATGGTGGATGGTGCTATGCGTTAAACGGCATCAACAGCGCCACCTCCTGTTGTGGCATGCAAATTACACAACACTGGCAGTTGTGAATAAATCCTAAGTCCTGCGGATGCGAATCAGGAAGGTGCAAAATCACTGCCAAAAGTCACGTGACGCTGGGGAGCCAATAGTTTCTCCAACCCGCAGAAAAGTTTCTCCAACCCGCGGAATTTTTTCTCCAACCTGCAGATTTTTTTCTCCAACCCGCAGAATTGTTTTTTGTACTCGGAAAAAAAAATTAATCTTGAAAGATTTTATTTTGCACTTAAAGAATATTCTAATGTAATTGCAGATATATATTTTTTTATTTTGTGGAACGTTTTTTTGATGGACAAACCTAAGTGCATTAGTTGTGAATGACCTTTTGCTTTTGCAAAACACACTGTGTTTGTGTGTGAATCATCGGCTGTGAATAAAACACGTTTTTTGTGTTGGAGAGGTTTTGGCATTAATTTCACTCCATAACTTTTGCCAGGGGTGTTTTTTCTCCACTACACACAAATCCTTCACGTGTAGCCATTTTAACCCCGGTTATTTTCAGTAGTATATAACATTCCGATGCTCCTGAACGCATCGTCCGCTAGCATCAGAGACGCAAACAGACGTTCACGAGGATTAAAAAAACAAAACAAAAAAGTGCGGCTGTTCTAAATGTGCGTCTGTTCCAGTGGAAGCTCCACACAGAGCAGCTCTGTCTTCTGCAGCACCTGTGGTGAGTTTGAAAACTTGGTTGCTAGTTTAACCCTGTGATTATCCCAGGTTATAAACTTTATGCAAGAGGCGGTAGTCTGTTTTGAAATGTGGATATGCCCTGAAGAACTTACTGTCAACATGCTAACAGCAACATTTTGAGGCTGTTTGGCCTCATTCTAGTCTCAGCTAATGTTCATCATCAACATACTTTTCGTCCCCGGGGGACCTGCTGCTTTTCATTAAAAAGAAATGCGAGTTTTATTGAAAGATGTGAATAGGGATGAATTTGGATGAATTTCATATTTTTATTTTTGAACTGTAATGAAGAAGAATGCATCAAAGATGCTTTATTTCATTAAGGAAACACAATTTATTTTAAGATAGGTTTAAATGTGCACACTTCAGTGAAGACTGTTTTTTTAAATCTGCCCCTTGGTTCACAGCTCACTGGACATTTAACACTGAACATAGAAAACAGAGCTAAACATACTCAGACACTGTCTTTTGTCCCCAACAGAACTGCAGCTGTGAGGACTGGAAGTCCTACAGGTCACCACCAGTCATCTTTTTTATAAAGACACCAGCAGAAAGGAGAACACTCGGGCAACAATAGCAGAAGTTATTGGCGTGAGTGGTGAGTAAATTGTAACGATATAAAGTGCCTGATCAAACATTTTTACATGGAGATAGTCATGGAAACATAACCCCACACATGCGCTGAGCGCATGTCTGGTCAAAAGGCAGAGTGCTGTGGCGCAGCCGCACCGCATCAGGTGGGCGCTCTAGTAAGGCTGCGTGAGTGCTGCGACCTGCGCGGCGCAGCACAGCGGAGCCGTTCCGCAGTATGTGGGCGCTCGGCGTCACACTGCTGAGCCTCTCCTGGGACATCGTGGAGCAGAGCCTCGTTTTCAGACGCTGCAGAGAACTGAGGCTGCTCTCCACTTCACAAGAGAACACTGAACCACCAGCAGGAGCCGGACCAGGGTCTGACCAGGGTCTCCACTGGGACCTCCAGCAAGAACCAGGGTCTCCTGATCAAATAAGTACACTTTGCACTTCCATTGTAACTAGTAATCTGTAACCTGGGAGATAACCGGACTATTATTTTATTGTTTCTTTCTTTCTTTCTTTCTTTCTTTGTGCAGACGTCACCTCTTCAGTCACCAGTTCTGTCAGCTTTGTTCATTTCTGTTGATCTCTGCTCCTGGACAAATAAAATAATGGAAAACACTCCTGAGTCTGATGGTTCTCTGTGTCTAACACACCTTGGATGTTCAGTAATGTTTGTTGTTGTGTCGATGGTGCAGTTAGTATTTAATATATTTCTTTAATGGTGGCAGAGCATCTTTACCAGGTCAGAGACATGTCAGTATGTGTAGATCTGGTTCATTAGCTTGATCAGTCTAAAGCTATCTGAGGACGTCTGATGGTGATTCTTTGGATTAACAGACTGCCTCCTCTGATGTCAGTTGCTTTTCTTTTTGAAATGTTGAAATGTTGATTTGTGATTAGGTCTTTCCTCAGATTTTCCAAATGAAAGAAGGAAACAGAATGACTGGCCGTACGCAGGTTGTACAGGAGGCAGTGAACAGCACAGCAGAATTAAAACTTCCATGAAACACCAGAGAGCAGGAGAGGAAGAGGTCATACCATAACCTGGAATATCCACTCATGGCAGAGTTTTGCTCCAACAATTAAAGCTAATAATAATAATAATAATGATGATAATACATTTTTCCAGCCTCCCAGCAACAAAGGTGAGACAATAAGGCTTCATGTTGTTCTTCCTCTGCTGATTCACCAGGTTTTTGTGACAGAGTCAGTTGATAGAGTCATCAGACAGACTGATCATTGGCGTTTCTGTTGTGGGCTGCCTGACTGTGTTTTTGCAATTTTTGCATTTACTCCTGGAGTTGCTTTGTGTAAAATGTTCGATTTGAGTGGAAATGGGATAGTTAGGCTTGAAGCCAAGATTGGTCCAGTCACAGATATAATGTTCTGGTAACAGCATGTGTTCTAATGTAACTCCCACTGTCCTCCCGAGGTTTATTCTTTTATTCTGGAAATGCTTTGACCTTATTCCTATTTGTGATGAATAGAGTTCAGTGGTTTGTTTCTGTGCTGTCTCTGAGCTGTAAATCCTGTTGACAAGTAGCTTATGTATCTGACATGTCGCTGATTTCAACATGAAGTTCAGCATTGTTGGGTTTGTAACTCATATAAAAGTTTGAGGCCAGAGGATTTTATTAAAAACATGACAATCACCTACAATGTGAAATAATTCTCTAAGCATCTCAATCAATCAATCAATTTATTTTTGTATAGCCCAGTATCACAACAACAGTTGCCTCAGAGGGCTTCAAGGCAGTCATACCAAAAGTAAAATCAGTTATAGTCATCATCTCAAGCACTTCTAAAAAGCAGTGGTGACAGGTCATTGGGGGCAGGTGGAGCACAGCACCTTTATGTTGTGTTTGACAGATATGGTGAAAATACCCAATCTACAAGCTCGCTTCTCAAAAAGTATCGATATCTCAGTCCAAAATTTCCTTAACAGTGCCTCCCCAGTTTTTTTTTTTTTTTTTTTTTTTTTTTTTTTTTTTTTAATGACTTGTTTAGGACTCGAGGAAAAAAGTTTAGGACTTGGACTCGACTCGGGACTCGACTGTCTTGACTTGGGACTCGACTCAGGACTTGACTGTCAGGACTCGGGACTTGACTCGGGACTCGAGTGCAAAGACTTGAGACTCGACTTTGACTTGCAAAACAAGGACTTGGTCCCACCTCTGCCGAGCGCTGTCTCAGACAAACTCCAACTCCAATAAGCAGCTCCTCAAACCCTGGCAAAGTGGTACTCCTAAACTCCCCTCCTACAATTTAAATTTTCTGGGTAGACAGGCAACATTTTATATCAGAACCTGGATTTGATCCTCCAGACTGCTCACAAAGGCTCTGAGAGGGTAAAGGTCACAGACTCTGATTCCCCCAGTGTCATCAGCTGATAACGTCATTTCCATTCAACTCAGGAAGTTGAAATGTTAGTGTGTTCTTCTGTTTTCCCTCAGGATCACATCTGCGGTGGTTTAACTCCATCAAGTCTTTTCTGCTGCCCATACAGGGCGCCGCAGTGTCCAGTAAAAAGAATCAATAAAGCATCATCATTTGGTCAGATTTGCTCCAAATAAGCTGAGATTTGTGGGATGTGTTCACACCTCTGCCAGAAAGTCATATGTAGAATTTGGAAGCCCCACTTCCTTCCTGAAGCTACTTCCTGTTTGGGAGGAGCTTATGAAAAAAGTCCAACAGGTCACGATTTTATAGCTCCCAGAGGCCTGGCAGTTCAAGTTTTAGGTCTGTATCTGCTGTGGAGGTCAAATAAGAGCAATAGAGCAACAGAGGTCAAAGGTCATAACAGGCTTCATGTCTCAGCGAGGCCTCAGAGGGTTTAATGACCTTGTGGGGCACCTCTAGAGGACTGTCTGACAATAATCCAGCTCTCACAGCATGAAGAAAGAAAGAAACAGGCCTTGCAGTGTGTATTTTACACTGAAGTTGGAGAGAAGGCCTCTGCAGCTCCGTCTGGTGGATCTAGTGCAGCACATCTGTGTTGAGAGGTTCTCCTTCGTGCTGAAGTACGCCACCATGCTGCACATCAGTCGTGTGAAGGGAGCTAGAGCTTGCACTAATTATTCTTACAGAATACTCAAATACGCATGAATGAAGAGAAACATCAGCCAAAAGAAGTTTTCGTGAGGTAATCACACACTAACCATGTTAACAGCTCATAACAGTCAATTTTTCATGATGGAGCTACTTCTTCTCTGCACACACGCACGTGACGCTGGTGTTGTGCTGCTTTTAGATCAACTTTTATCGTCAGGTCCCACCAAAGGTATGAATAAAGTTCTATCTATCTTAAAGAAATGAGTTGATTTGTCACCCTTTTCTTCTTCGTTGTCGTTACGTCAATACTTCATAATCTACTGGAATACTATTAAAACAGTTTAAAAACGTTTGATCTTAATGTTATAACACATAAATGCAGACAGAGTGATTGATTTAATGATTGCTTGATTTATAACAAACTTGTTTCAGCAAATGTATGAAGATGAAAACACACATCTGATTCAAAATAAATATTACTCTTAAAATTAAACAGAACTTGTTATATAATGCACACAAGCATATTTGTAGACAAATATAATTAGTTTAAGATCAAAAACTCGCTCCGTTTAAAAAAAAATCAGTCCGTGACGTACTTCCGGGTCAGAGTTCAGAGTCCATAGCAACAGCCTAGCAACCAGCGGGGCGGCATTTTAGAAGACAAAATAGACAGATTGCGCATTTAAACAAAAAAACTGCAGATCACATCCATAAACCGAGTGGAAACTATGAAGATAAAAATGTACATTTATTGCTAGAGAAGCATTGTGTAAATTATAATTTAGAGACTTCTCCGTTCGATAGTCATTTTTTTTTTTAAATGTTTCATATTGTGGCTTCTGATCTGTTTCAGAAACTATTTTAGTGATTTTGTTATGTTTTGAAAGTCTACCTGAAGTCATTATTTAATGCAGAGAATTGTATTTGTGCTCAAACTTCTCGGAGCAACGCGATTTGTTAAAAAAAACAAAACAAAAAAAAACACTCCTTCAGTCCGTGATTCTCCGTGATAATATTTACGTGACCAATAGGAGATACTTGATTTTAAAATATAGATCTTGGTCATAACTTGGATCATGAATTAATATTTGGATCATAAATGAGCCATGTGGTCGTTTCATATTGGGACTTGTCGTAAGGTGGAAGTAACGAGGAGCATGCAGACCGCTGTAAGGGTAAATACACGTTTATTTTATCAGAAATAAATAACAGTGAAGAACGATAATGTTGTAATCACTTCCAGATGACCGCAGAACCGCGTCTTGGTTTCCATGGTGATCAAGACCCGCAGTGCAGCGTCGGAGAAGCTCCAGCTGTCTTCTCTGGTGGCAGATCTTGTTGGAGCTGCTCTTAAAAAAACAACCACCCCAAACAGGTTTGTTAGAAATACATCAGGAGGTAATTATTAGCTCCAAAACAGCCCTTGTCACTACACAATGTGAGAGCTAGGTGTGCGTGCATATAATTAACGGCAAGAATAAGTTGAAAAAGACTGCATGGAACCTTCAAACATCACTAAAAAAAAAGAGTAAATAAACATAATGTCTTTTCAGAAGAGTAAAATGCATCCCAGATGAATATACAGGCTCATTTTTACCCACCAACACGATGAAGAAAAAGCAGGAAAAAAATCAGCTTCAGACCGAGCTTAATGAAAAAATAAAAAAAAGATATGTTGAAGACGAACATAATAAGGGACAAAATAGGTTCCTCTGAAACGTATTTGAGAATGCAGTTTAGTTTTCTCAGAACGTAATTTTGTGGAGACAGGGTTGCTTTGTTTACACTAGACCCCTTTGTGTTTTTTTTATATCACAAGGGTGGAATTTATTCATTGTATTTATGAGAGTTAAAACATTTTGGGTGAAGGAATTTGATTCTACATACATTTTGAAAATGTGATCTAACTTTTAAAGATAAAAAATTCCCTGTGAGAACATTTACAATCCTTTTGTCCTGTTCTGAGTATTCGCAAACTTTAGCTGCTCTGAAAACATGTCAGATAAGTAATTTTTTTGAAAATTTCCCACCCCCTAAGTCTCCTCTTAAAGCTCACTCCTGATCAAAAGTATTAATTTTTTGTTTTTAAATTATGAACTTTAACCCTTCTAATAAGAAATTCATAGGTGACTTAACTGCAGTGTCTTTGCTGCAGTCAAAAAACTGGATTGTGATGGAAATGGCGTAAAGACTAAAAACTCATGCCCAGAAATTAATAATGTATGAAGCCAATGTTTAACTAATTGTTGACATATCTAGGCGTATGATGGCACATGAGAAATCTCCAGCCTCTGGTCATTTTATACACTGAAGATCTGTCATTTGGGTTTCTTGTTGTTTTACAAAGGGTTAACAAATCCATCCAAAAAAAAAAAAATTAATTAAAAAAAAAAACGGCTCCTGACTAACATCAACCTCGTATATTCTACGTTTCAATAAAGCCTGTATTTTCCCTGTCAGACTTTTATCTGGCAGCACAGTAACATTTACAACTCCATTTGAGTTGTAGGAGTTCAGGCTCCTTTTTCACTGACTTTGGGAAGTCGGCAAGATACGATCTAACAGTGAAAAAAGTAACCGGTTTTCATACGGCCATAGTTGTTCAGTTAGCGGCAGCTGCGGGTCTGTCACACAAATAACACCATGACGTAACACTTTCTGATAGCTTCGGATAGCGACATCGATAGTGCATTGCTCATGTCTTGCCTAAGAAGATCCCATTGGCTGCAGAGCGATACCTTTTACTGGCTGGCCAAACTTCAGGGGAGGAGAATATTAGCATATTATAGAGCGCGTGGCGGCGCTCGGCGTCCAAAAGCGCCTGGCGGCGCTCGGCGTTCTAGACGCCGGAAGGTGTTTCAAAATAAAAGCGCCTGGCGGCGCTGTAAGAGCGCCTGGCGGCGCTCGGCGTTGTAGACGCCGGAAGGCGTTTCAAAATAAAAGCGCCTGGCGGCGCTCGGCGTTTCAAAATAAAAGCGCCTGGCGGCGCTCGGCGTTAAAAGCGCCGTTCTGAACGGCGTTTTGTACCAGGCGGTGTATGGCACAAACGGCCACCCATACACGCCGGCCCGGGTGTCCGCCGTAAAGCGCCCCGATCCCGGCCTTATTCGTGTTGCTCCCGGCAGTGCTCCCTCGGCTTCCCCGTGTGTTGTCATGGCGGAGCCTCGGAGCAGCGGAGCTCTGCCGTCCTGGGCTCCCGCTATTGAGCGTCCCGGCTCCGGCTTCAGCATCACGGCCAGCGATCCGGAAGGCTCCGACATCAGCACCGAGGACAGCGACCCGGAAAACTCCGGGATCGCGCTGCCTCTGCTCGGGTTGTCCCCAGCAAAGCGCCGGTCCGCGGCCCCCTGGCGGCCGCCTGCTCTCATTCAGGGGACGCCTGCTCCACAGCCCTTTTGCCGGGGGCCCCCGTCTCCCGAGGACGGGAGGACGGGTGGGCCGTCCCCGCTGGCCATGGTACAGCCACTCACGCTCCGGTTTCACACGTGGCGTGTTATGTTGGGACCGCTTTCTCCCTGGCTGTCCAGGACACTGAGAAATGGTTATGCCCTGCAGTGTCGTCCGCCTCTCTTCAACGGCATCCTTCGTACGCGGCTCGCATGCCCTGCGGGGACGGCCGCTCTCGAGGCAGAAGTAGCCTCACTCCTCCGCCGGGGTGCGGTCACGGAGCTGAGCGCGACAGAGGCGAACTCAGGTTTTTATTCCCCCTACTTCTTGGTCCCCAAGAAAAGCGGGGGTGTAAGACCCATTCTGGACCTGATGGTCCTCAACTCTCACATAGCCACCAGGAGGTTCCGCATGCTGACGGTCAAACACCTCCTGGAGAGCATTCGACCTGGGGACTGGATGACTTCGATCAACCTGACGGACGCCTACTTCCACATCCCCATTCTCAGAAGGCACAGAGCCTTCCTCCGCTTTGCCGTGGGGACCAGGTATTTTCAATACAACCGGCTCCCCTTCGGCTACTCTCTCGCCCCTCGCACCTTTACCAAGTGTGTCGAAGCAGCGTTGGAGCCCCTCCGTCGTCATGGTCTGAGGATCCTCACTTACATCGACGACTGGCTCATACTGGCGTCCTCTCATCAGGATACTGTGCTGCACACGACCCAGGTCCTGCACCACATCGAGCTCCTGGGGTTCATGGTGAACCGACACAAGAGCGCGCTCACCCCAGCTCAGAGCATGGCTTATCTGGGGTTGGAGCTGGACTCGCTCTCTATGACTGCCCGCCTCTCTGAGGAGAGACGGACCTCCCTTCTCTCGACCCTGAGGTCTGCAGTGACCACACCCCTGGTCGGGGTTCGTCTGATCAGGACCGTCCTGGGTTTAATGGCCGCGGCCCACCCAGTGGTCCGGCTGGGCCTTCTACACATGCGCAGGCTGCAACGGTGGTTTGCACGCCTCCGCTGCGTGGGGAAGTGGGACGGATGCAAACGGTTCCCGATCCCGCCCCAAGCACGCCAGGATCTCCTTATTGGATGGATCCTGCTCTCCTAATGCAAGGAGTTCCCCTGGGCTGCGTGTCGCATCACGTCGAAGTGTTCACCGATGCGTCTCTCGCGGGATGGGGAGGCACCCTAGACCACCACGCGGTGGGCGGTGCTTGGGATTTGACTCCCACTCACATCAATGTGCTGGAAATGACAGCGGTGCAGAGGGTCCTGCTCCATTTCCAAGCCAGGCTGAAGGACAGCCATGTGCTCATCAGGACGGACAACACTACGGTGGTCGCGTACCTGAACAGGCAGGGGGGGACCCGGTCTCCCCCTCTTCATCGCATAGCGGCGGAGATCCTCCGGTGGGCGGACCGGCACCTCGCGTCTCTCAGAGCGCGTCACGTGCCCGGAGTCCTCAACGTCGGTGCAGACAAAATGTCCCGGGGAGGCCCACTCCACGACGAGTGGGGCCTGTCCCCATGGGTCGCAGCCCGACTCTGGCGCAGGTTCGGATGCCCAGTGGCAGACCTTTTCGCCAGTGCAGAGAATGCACAGTGCCCACTCTGGTTCTTGCTCAGGTCGTCAGACGCCCCCCCTCTAGGGGTAGACGCCTTCGCACACAGGAGCTGGCCGTCGGGCATCCTGTACACGTTCCCTCCAGTCCACCTCTTGACCCCGCTGCGCAGGGTGAGGTTGCACAATCTTCACGTGATCGTGGTGGCTCCGGACACCCCGAGTGCGCGGTGGTTCCCGGACCTGGTTCAGTTGGCAGTCGGGGACCCGTGGCCGATTCCCGACAGGCCCGACACACTGCAGGAGGTTCCTGCCTTGGAGGCTGAGCGGGTGAGGCTGGTGGAACTAGCGGTGGTGTCCACCATCCAGAGTGCCAGGGCCCCCTCTACTGTCAAGGCCTACAGGTCTCAGTGGAAGCTCTTCACGTCGTGGTGCTCAGAGAGGGGCTTGAACCCGGTCTCCTGCACCATTGGTGGAGTTTTGGAGTTCCTCCAGGCCCTGCTGGACAGCGGTCGCGCTGCATCCACCCTGGCGGTGTTTGCATCGGCCATCACAGCGGGCCACGGCGGTTTCGGCCGCTTTTCTGCACGCAGCCACCCGCTTGTGAAGCGGTTTCTGCGCGGAGCGTGTCGGTTGCGACCGCCCCCCAGGCATGTGGTCTCTCCATGGGACCTCCATGTGGTGTTGGAGGGCCTTAAGGGACCTCCTTTCGAGCCTTTGGAGCAGGCGGAGGACCACTTTCTCTCCTTTAAGGCCGCCATCTTGTTGGCGCTAGCATCCGCCAAGAGAGTTGGGGATCTCTGCGCATTGTCAGTCCACCCATCCTGCATGGTGTTCAGCCAGGATGGGGGACTCGTGCACCTCTGGCCTAACCCGGCCTTTCATCCCAAGGTGATCACTTCGGACTTCCGGTCGCGAGTGATCCGGATCAGGACGCTTGACTCCATGCCTGGTTCATCTGGGGACGACCCACGCCTGCGGTCACTGTGCCCGGTCAGGGTTCTGCGTCTTTATGTCCAGCGCACAGCTGGCTTTCGCACCACGGACCAGCTGTTTGTGAGGTTTGGAGCCCAGGGGCGTGGTTCCCCGCTGACCTCTCAGCGTCTCACCCACTGGGTGGGGGGCGCTATTGCAGCTGCCTACGAGGCACAGAATCTCTCGCCACCAGCAGTGATTCGTGCTCATTCCACACGACGTGTGGCTGCCTCTGCGGCCCTGTGCAGAGGGGTCACGGTGAGTGACATCTGCCAGGCTGCCTCCTGGGCCTCTGCCTCCACCTTCGTGCGTTCGTATCTGTTGGTTATGTGCACTGACTCTGTGGCCATGTTGGTTTTCGGCGAGAACAGGAGTTCGGTCGTCTAACCGTTTCGGTCCTTCTGGCCTGGCTGCCGTGTCCCAGGTGGGCTCGCGGACAAGGGGTTCCCCACCTGCCGCTCGGCTCTGCCGCGGTCTGCGGATGTTGTTTACGGTGTTGCAGGGGCAGGAGTTCTGCCGCTTGCCGTTTTTGGGTTCGCTGCCGCTCCCCGTGCGTGGAACGCGGGCCAGGGGTCCCCCCCTTCACCGCCTGCCGCTGTGGTTTCCCGGCCGGCGTGTGTGTGTGTCGCTGTGGCGATGCTTTGTACGTCGTGGGCCGCACTACGTCGCTAGGTCCCGCCTCGTCCTTCGGGAGTTCTACAGCCGTTCTGGACGTACGGTTTGTTTACTTCCGTCTTACGCACCAATCCCGTCAGCAGGCCAGCTGGGAGTACATTCATCGACCTACGGCCTTCGCCTTGGTGAGTACCACTAGTGAAGCCCGTAGGCGGGCTAAGCACTTACGAAGTAGAATTAGTAGTTACTGGATGTAACTCCAGTTCTACGAGTAAGTGCGTGCCCGCCTACCTGCTGGCCCAGCTGTCTGCTTCCCTTGTTTTTGCTACGTCAGAAGAAGGGTTTGCTTAGCGCCATCCGAGGTTATGTACCCTCGGTGTGGGGCGTGGCGCTGTGCCATCGCGTGCGGGGGATTGGTGCGTCGAGCTTTGTATAGTCTCAGTGGATTGGACAGAGATTGGAGGTGTGCCACTAGCGAAGCCCGTAGGCGGGCACGCACTTACTCGTAGAACTGGAGTTACATCCAGTAACTACTAATTTCATGGACCTTGCATTGTATCTGATGGAATTTATAGAGCAGCTTTGTGCTTATTCAATATCTTGTACAATCTGTTGCACATCTTTTCTGGTAATCTGTGACTGGAACCATGCAGCAGCGGCTCTGTTCAACTATTTCATCACTGTCAGAGACGCTCGTCCTGAAAGTATCATGACTCTGCAGAGTGATTTGTTTGCCAGTTACGTCATGTTTATGAAGCAGATCATTCAGCCATGAGCAGCACGTCTGGGTCTGACATAGAATAATGGCATGTTTATGTGCATCAGCATCACTTTGCTTCAAAAGCGCTCGGCCTGAACAAAAACCAGCATCCACATCATGCGCGGTAGAATGACGTATTCGCTGTGCAGAGCAGGTTTAAAGTCAGTCTATCAATCAAAGTTAACTCATGTGATTTGTTTTGGGAAAAAATAAATCTAAAATGCCCTAACAGAGTAAGAGAAACCCTATAAGTAACTCCACTTGCCTTAATTAGAGCTGGGTTGTCGATATTGTAAATGAGGATCCATTACTGAAACTGTTGTCCTTTGTTTTGTTTGTTTGCACCTCATTCAAGGAATAGGTGTTGTTATTGATACCATACAGTTTTTTTTCGTTATTATTTATCAATGTGCAATATTTTTATGAAAATTTCAAAGTATTCACAAAATTAAAATGATCCTAAAGACAGCTGTGTTTGCTGCGGTGGAATATGGGAATTTGGCCCTTCGGGTCAGGAGTGCTTTCAGCTCATTTCATGATTCAGTTTGCCGAGTGGAGCATTTATCCCATTTAAAACAGAAATCGATAAACTTAAAATCCATAAACAAGGGGTGGCCAACCAGTGAGAGAACAAGAGCCACAAAATGTACCTGGATAGTACGAGTCACATCATATAGATGTGGGATTACAAATGAACTCCCTCGCTCACACAAACACAAGATGAAAATCCACATACTTTTAATTTTCTCAGCCAAATTCATTTATCATACGCACATTCTCTCTTCCTCCTCGCTTCATATCATTTCCTGAAACTTTTAGCAACAAGGTTAATCTCAATATGATATGTAAAGTGAGTGCTGAGGCCAAGACCTTTTTTGGCCTTTTTGAGGGTTAAGACTTGATTTTTGGTTTAGGGTGACAATTAGGTTTAGGTTAGGTTTAGGGTATGGGTTAGGGGACACCGTCGATTTGATAGGAATCTGGAATTCCAGAATGGAAGAATCCGGATCCGGAATTTGCAGTTCTGGATTCCGGATTCCAGATTCCAGATTCCAGAACTGAAAATTCCGTATCCGGATTTTTCAATTCCGGAATCCCAATTCCGGATTTTGACCACTATGTTTTGAGCGCTAGAGAGCCATCAAAAGTTAGAAAACCATTTTAAAATTCAGTTTTCAAGTGGCTAACCCATGTTTTTCACCAAAATGACTCTAAATAAATCAGAGAACCCGGCCATGTGGGATTTTCACCCGAAATGCCAAAAATGTTGGGACGAGCCCCAAAACACACAAAACAGACAGTCACACCCCCACAAACGCGTGGGTGGGGGTCCCGCCGGTCCCCGAGGGGTCAAAAATTTCACGGTGGAAATTGACCCGACCGACCCTCAGGACAAATAAAGCTCATCAGCCCGGATCAACGCTAGAGAGCGGGGGCCGGTTGGTGAAGTCAAACATTTCTAGAGGTCCTGGAGAGATGACACCCCACCACACCTGTCAGGGACCTCCCCAGCTGTCAGTGGAAGCCAATCCCAGTCCTTTAGCTACTTCCTGGGCGGAGTTATCATTGCTTGACCGCATCTGGAATCCCATTCCAATCTGGAATCTGGAATCTGGAATCTGGAATCCCAACCTGGAATCTGGAATCTGGAATCTGGAATCTGGAATCTGGAATCCCAATCTGGAATCTGGAATCCCCTTCCAGATTGCGTCTTTGAAGCTCAAAGTGTTTGGATCAGCCCAAAAACACCCAAAACAGACAGTCACCGCCCCGAGAGACACGTGTGCGGGGTCGTTGCCAGTCCCCGAGGGGTCCCAAATTTCATGGTGGAAATTGACCCGACTGACCCTCAGGACACCCAAGGCTCATCCCCACCGATCCAACCACATAAACTATGGGCTGATTCATGAGGTCAAATTTTTATCCAGGGGGTAGAGAGATGACACCCCACCACACCTGTCAGGGACCTCCCCAGCTGTCAGTAGAAGCCAATCCCAGTCCTCTAGCTACTTCCTGGGCAGAGTTAGAGCAGATTCCAGATTTGGTCATTGGTTGACCTAATCTGGAATCCCCTTCCAGAATGTGACATCGATTTTTAAAAAGTGCAGGTAGACACTTGAAACTACAACCATTGCACTGCTGAGGCCCTAAGCTTTCATTTGATGCCAATCTCAGCCCTCTAGCTCCTTCCTGAGAGGAGTTATCATTGCTTGACCGAATCTGGAATCCCCTTCCAGATTGCGTTTTTGACCCTTAAGATTGCAGGTAGACACGTGAAACCACCACCATTGCACTGCTGAGGCCCTCAGCTATCATCTGAAGTCCAGCCCAGTCCTCTAGCTCCTGCCTGGGCGGAGTTATCATTGCTTGACCGAATCTGGAATCTGGAATCTGGAATCTGGAATCCCAATCTGGAATCTGGAATCCACTTCCAGATTGGGTCTTTGAAGCTCAAAGTGTTTGGATCAGCCCCAAAACACCCAATACAGACAGTCACCGCCCCGAGAGACACGTGTGCGGGGTCGTTGCCAGTCCCCGAGGGGTCCCAAATTTCATGGTGGAAATTGACCCAACTGACCCTCAGGACACCCAAGGCTCATCCCCACCGATCCAACCACATAGACTATGGGCTGATTCATGAGGTCAAATTTTTATCCAGGGGGTAGAGAGATGACACCCCACCACACCTGTCAGGGACCTCCCAAGCTGTCAGTAGAAGCCAATCCCAGTCCTCTAGCTACTTCCTGGGCAGAGTTACAGCAGATTCCAGATTCGGTCATTGGTTGACCAAATCTGGAATCCCCTTCCAGAATAAGTCCTTGACCCTTAAATGTGGAGTTAAACACTTGAAACCACCACCATTGCACTGCTGAGGCTCTCAGCTATCATCTGAAGTCAATCCCAGCCCTCTAGCTCCTTCCCGGGCAAAGTTATAGCTGATTCCAGATTTGGTCATTGGTTGACGAAATCTGGAATTGCCTTCCAGAATGTGACATCGTTTTTTAAAAAGTTGCATTTAGACACTTGAAACCACCACCATTGCATTGCTGAGGTCCTAAGCTTTAATTTGACACCAATCTTACCACTGTAGCTCCTTCCTGAGCTGAGTTATAGCTGATTCCAGAAGCGGTCATTGGTTGACCGAATCTGGAATCCTTAGCCATGTTAGCTCCACATGCTAGGATGAGCCCAAAAACACCCAAAACAGACAGTCAGCAGCCCAAGAAATACGTGTATGGGGTTGTTGCCGGTCCCCGAGAGGTCCGAAATTTCACGGTGGAAATTGACCGAACCGACCCTCAGGACACCCAAGGCTCATCGCGTATCAACACATATCCAACTCCCATAGCCCTAACCCTAATGTTGATGGAATTAGGGTTAGATTACCGTTGACCGCTAGGGTTACGAGGTTCCCAGAGGGCTGAAAATGCTCCTCATCAGCCTCCCAATCCATCCATATAGACTATGCGCTGATTCGTGAGGTCAAATTTTTACGCTAGGGTTAGAGATATGAAACCTCAACAGACCTGTCAGGGACCCCCCGGGGAGACGCATATCAAATTTGCATAACCCTAACCCTAATCGTTTGCGAACTAGGGCTCGATGACCTTTGACCCCTAGGGTCAAGTTGGTCCCAGAGGGCTGAAAATCCACACAGCGGCTCTCCCAGCACCCCCGATGAACCTCCCCGAGTTTCGTGCCAATCGGGCAAAGCGTTAATTTTCACCCCCTATGACAGACTACAGATCCTCTAGGGTTACTATGCCATCAGCCTCCCAATCCTCTCTGAAATGAGATTTCGCTGAAAAAAGTGAAAAAACATGATTTGAAGGAGATCCAAAGGTCCGATCGGGATGCCATCGCACACAACTGTCGGGGACCCCACTGGAAGTCAACTGTTCAAGCCACACTCTCCTAGCCCCTCCCCTTCCTGAGTTATTCAATTAAACGCGCTCCTGAGGTAAAAGGTCATTGGGCGGGGCTAGGAGGGCAGCAGAGGGATGAGGTCCTACATACAGGTCAGGGACCCCCCTGGGGGTCAGCTGTTAAAGCCACACCCTCCTAGCCCCTCCCCTTCCAGAGTTATTCAACTCCAAAGTCGTTAGCGGCGGCTAATGCTAAATGCTACAACCACGCGGCTTGTGCACGCGCTGGAGGGATATCCTTTTACACACCCATCAGGGACCCTCCCGGGAGTCATGCATCCAAATCCCATCCTCCTAACCCTAATCGTTTAGGAGTTATTAAAGCTCAAAGTTAGGGTTAGCAGCTAACGGCTAATTTAAGCTCCTTCTCAATTTGCGCAGTAATTCTACGCGGTGGGCGGGGCTGCCCCATATCAAAGGGTGCCTAAGGTCACCACGCACCCTGTGTGCGAGTTTGAGCCGGCTAGCTATCACCGTTTGGGAGCTATTAACGAAAATAGCTAAATTAGCTCGTTTTTTAGCCGCAAAACGTTAGCATTTGCCTATTTAACATACTTCTACATGTCCCGGGAGGCTGAAAATTTTACCACAGGTGCAGAAGGGGACCCCGAGGCAACCCTGAAAGTCTCAGCCCTCCAGCTATTACCGTTGATTTTTAAAAAATAAAAACGTGAAAATGCGAAATGCAGAAAGTAGCTTTTTTCGGGTATTTCCGTTTCAGCTACAACCACCGCAGCCGGCACACATCAGCGGGGTCTAGAGACGGTCATTTTGATGCCACTTTGACCTCGTTTGCTCAAGTATTTCAAAAATGGCGCACAAAATATGTTCGGTTAAGGCGTTTTTGAAAACGAGTGCCTTCAGCTCTCCCGAAAGACTTCCGGGTGGCCTAGAGGGCTGAAATCGCACAGATTGGATGTGCTGCCAGCCCCGATGCATGACCCCGAATTTGAGCTCCCTGGCTCAAGGCCTTATGGGAAAGGTCACCCCGTTGACCTTTGACCGATAGGGTCAGGAGGGTCGCACAGGGCTGAAACTTCTCACAATGGATACCCTGGCTCCCCCGATGCAGGTTCCCGAGTTTCGTGCCGATCGGTCAAAGCGTTGAGGGATTTTGCTATGATTCAGGCTTTATTTCGGGCCTTCTGCAGGGCAAGTGAAAACGGATGGATTTTTTTGGAAAAAAGTATTCTAGAGAGCTGAAACTTCACAGGATGGATGCCCTGGAAGCCCCGATGCAGGATCTAGCGTTTTTTTGTCTCTAGCTCAATGCGTTGTTTTCACCCTCTGGGGGAATCCCTTAGAGTGATGAGGGGATCCCTGACCTCACATGAGGTATGTGTGCGGGGGTCCTGCCGGTCCCCGAGGGTCCCAAATTTCACGGTGGAAATTGACCCAACCGACCCTCAGGACACCCAAGGCTCATCCCCACGGATCCAACCATATAGATTATGTGCTGATTCATGAGGTCAAATTTTTCTGCTAGGGTTACAGAAATGACACCACAACACACCTGTCAGGCACCCCCCAGTGAGACACATATCCAACTTTCATAACCCTAGCCCTAATGGTCTGCGATCTAGGGTTAGATGACCTTTGACCCCTAGGGTCAAGATGGTCCCAGAGGGCTGAAAATCCACACAGCGGCTCTCCCAGCACCCCCGATGAAGCTCCCCGAGTTTCGTGCCAATCGGGCAAAGCGTTAATTTTCACCCCCTATGACAGACTACAGATCCTCTAGGGTTACTATGCCATCAGCCTCCCAATCCTCTCTGAAATGAGATTTCGCTGAAAAAAGTGAAAAAACATGATTTGAAGGAGATCCAAAGGTCCGATCGGGATGCCATCGCACACAACTGTCGGGGACCCCACTGGAAGTCAACTGTTCAAGCCACACCCTCCTAGCCCCTCCCCTTCCAGAGTTATTCAATTAAACGCGCTCCTGAGGTAAAAGGTCATTGGGCGGGGCTAGGAGGGCAGCAGAGGGATGAGGTCCTACATACAGGTCAGGGACCCCCCAGGGAGTCAGCTGTTAAAGCCACACCCTCCTAGCCCCTCCCCTTCCAGAGTTATTCAACTCCAAAGTCGTTAGCGGCGGCTAATGCTAAATGCAACAACCACGCGGCTTCCACACGCGCGGGAGGGATCCCCTTCCACACATCCATCAGGGACCCCCCCGGGAGTCATGCCTCCAACCCCCATCCTCCTAACCCTAATCGTTTAGGAGTTATTCAAGCTGGAAGTTAGAGTTAGCAGCTAACGGCTAATTTCAGCTCCCGCCCACTTTGTGCAGTAATTCCACGCGGTGGGCGGGGCTGCCCCATATCGATGGGTGCCTAAGGTCACCACACACTCTGTGTGCGAGTTTGAGCCGGCTAGCTGTCATCGTTTGGGAGCTATTAATGTAAATAGCGAAATTAGCTCCTATTTTAGCCACAAAACGTTAGCATTTGCCT
Source organism: Salarias fasciatus (assembly GCF_902148845.1). Lineage (NCBI taxonomy): Eukaryota > Metazoa > Chordata > Actinopteri > Blenniiformes > Blenniidae > Salarias > Salarias fasciatus. Next base: position 36,789,226 of record NC_043758.1, on the reverse strand, counting down.
ATTTCACATACTTCTACATGTCCCGGAGGGCTGAAAATTTTATCACAGGTGTGGGATGGGACCCCGAGGACACCCTGAAAGTCTCAGCCCCCTGGCTATCACCGTTGATTTTTAAAAAATAAAAACGTGAAACGGCGAAATACAGAAACGTGCTTTTTTCGGGTATTTCCGTTTCAGCTACAACCACCACTGTCGGCACACATCAGCGGGGTGTAGAGACGGTCATTTTGATGCCACTTTGAGCTCGTTTGCTCAAGTATTTCAAAAATGGCGCACAAAATATGTTCGGTTAAGGCGTTTTTGAAAACGAGTGCCTTCAGCTCTCCTGAAAGACTTCCGGGTGGCCTAGAGGGCTGAGATCGCACACCGTGGATGTGCTGCCAGCCCCGATGCATGACAGCGAATTTCAGCTCCCTGGCTCAAGGCCTTATGGGAAAGGTCACCCCGTTGACCTTTGACCGATAGGGTCAGGAGGGTCGCACAGGGCTGAAACTTCTCACAGTGGATGTCCTGGCACCCCCGATGAACATACGTGAGCCTCGTGTCGATCGGTCAACGTTTAAATTTTGACCCCTGGGAGAGCTTGCAAATCCCCCAGACTCAGTGGGGCATCAGCCTCCCAATCCAACCATATAGATTATACGCTGATTCACGAGGTCAAATTTTTCTGCTAGGGTTAGAGAAATGACACCACAACACACCTGTCAGGCACCCCCCAGGGAGACACATATCAATTTTTCATCACCGTAACCCTAATTGTCGGCGAACTAGGGTTAGATTACCTCTAACCCCTCGGGTTTGCAGGGTCATTATCCCAGCCCCCCTCCACACAAAGCTTAAAAAATAAGTACAAGTTCCAAACGCGAAAAATTCGTAGCACTGAGTGGCCGAGTGGTCTAATGCTATGACTTGCAACCAGTAAGTTGTGGGATCAAACCCCACGGGGGACATGCTTATTGTGGTGCATCTTGAGCAGTGGAGACTTAGTGTTACTGAGGCAAAGTGTTTTATTAAACTAACTTAGCCTAACCTTTCAGATTCCAGAATCTGTCATTGGATGACTAAATCTGGAATCCCCTTCCAGAATGTGACATCGTTTTTTAAAAAGTGCAGGTGGACACCTGAAAGGAACACCATTACACTCTTAAGGCCCTAAGCTGTCATTGGAAGCCAATAAAAACCCTGACTGGAGTTAGGGTCAAGGCTTAGGGCTTAGGGTTGCAAATAGGGTTGACCAAAGACCCCTTACCATTTAAGTTAGACACTTGAAACCACTACCATTGTACTGCCAAGGCCCTAAGCTTTCATTTGATGCCAATCCCACACTTCTGGGGCCTTCCTGGACAAAGTTAGAGATTGTCACCAGAATGAAGCAAGCTGGCATTGCATTCCAGAAAGAGACATTGAAACCCAAAGTGTTTGGATCAGCCCAAAAACACCCAAAAACACCCAAAACCGACAGCCACCTTTCATAACCCTAGCCCTAAGTGACAGGAAACTAGGGTTAAATGACCTCTGACCCCTAGGGTTAGGAGGGTCATTATTCCAACCCCCCTCCACACAAAGCTTAAAAAATAAGTACAAGTTCCAAACACGAAAAATTCATGGCACTGAGTGGCTGAGTGGTCTTATGCTATGGCTTTCAACCCAACTTTTGTGGGATCAAATCCCACAGGGAACATGCTTATTGTGGTGAACGTCAAAGTTTTTCTTTAGGGGTCAGAGAGATGTCATCAGAACATACCTGCTTTTTGGGGTATAGGGTTACAGTTAGGGTGTAGGGTTACCGAGTTAGGGTTACACATAGGGTTGACCATATAACCCTTAACATTCAAGTTAGACACGTGAAACTACCACCTTTACACTCGTAGGGCCCTCAGCTTTCATTTGAAGCCAATCCCATGCCTCTTGCTCCTTCCTGAGAGGAGTTAAGGCACATTCCAGAATGTGTCATTTGATGTCTAAATCTGGAATCCCCTTCCAGAAAATGACATCGATTTTTAAAAAGTGCAGGTAGACACTTGAAACTACCACCATTACACTGCTGAGGTCCTAAGCTTTCATTTGATGCTAATCCCAGCCCTCTAGCTCCTTCCTGAGAGGAGTTATAGCAGATTCCAGAATGTGTCATTTGATGTCTAAATCTGGAATCCCCTTCCAGAAAATGACATCGATTTTTAAAAAGTGCAGGTAGACACTTGAAACTACAACCATTGCATTGCTCAGGCCCTAAGCTTTCATTTGATGCCAATCTCAGCCTTCTAGCTCCTTCCTGACAGGAGTTATCATTGCTTGACCGAATCTTACCGAGACCACAACAGACCTGTCAGGGACCCCCGAGGGAGACACATATCAAACTTTCATAACCCTAGCCCTCATTGTTTGGGATTGTTAGGGTTACAGTTAGGGAGTAGGGTTACCGAGTTAGGGTTACACATAGGGTTGACCATAAAACCCTTAACATTGAAGTTACACACTTGAAATTACTACCATTACACTCGGAGGGCCCTCAGCTTTCATTTGAAGCCAGTCCCACGCATCTAGCTCCTTCCTGAGAGGAGTTATAGCAGATTCCAGAATCGGTCATTTGATGTCTAAATCTGGAATCCCCTTCCAGAAAATGACATTGATTTTTAAAAAGTGACTTGAGACTTGACACTGCAACCATTACACTGCTGAGGTCCTAAGCTTTCATTTGATGCTAATCCCAGCCCTCTAGCTCCTTCCTGACAGGAGTTATAGCAGATTCCAGAATTGGTCATTTGATGTCTAAATCTGGAATCCCCTTCCAGAAAATGACATTGATTTTTAAGAAGTGACTTGAGACTTGACACTGCAACCATTGCACTGCTGAGGTCCTAAGCTTTCACTTGATGCTAATCCCAGCCCTCTAGCTCATTCCTGAGAGGAGTTATAGCAGAGGATTCCAGAATCGGTCATTGGATGACACATTCTGGAATCCCCTTCCAGAAAGTGTCATTGAAACTTAAACGTGGAGTTAGACACTTGAAAGTACCACCGTTACACTTGCAAGGCCCTCAGCTTTCATTTGAAGCCAATCCCACACTTCTACCTCCTTCCTGAGAGGAGTTACAGAGGATTCCAGAATTGGTCATTGAATGACGAAATCTGGAATCCCCTTCCAGATTGCGTTTCTGAAGCTCAGGGTGTTTGGATCAGCCCAAAAACACCCAAAACAGACAGTCACTGCCCCAAGAGACACGTGTGCGGGGTCGTTGCCAGTCCCCGAAGGGTTCCAAATTTCATGGTGGAAATTGACCGAACCGACCCTCAGGACACCCAAGGCTCATCCCCACGGATGCAACCATATACATTATCGGGTGATTCATGAGGTCAAATTTTTCTGCTAGGGTTACAGAGACGACACCACAACCCACCTGTCAGGGACCCCCGAGGGAGACACATATCAAACTTTCATAACCCTAGCCCTCATTGTTTGGGATTGTTAGGGTTACAGTTAGGGAGTAGGGTTACCGAGTTAGGGTTACACATAGGGTTGACCATAAAACCCTTAACATTGAAGTAAGACACTTGAAATTACTACCATTACACTCGGAGGGCCCTCAGCTTTCATTTGAAGCCAGTCCCACGCATCTAGCTCCTTCCTGAGAGGAGTTATAGCAGATTCCAGAATCGGTCATTTGATGTCTAAATCTGGAATCCCCTTCCAGAAAATGACATCGATTTTTAAAAGTTCAGGTAGAGACTTGACACTGCAACCATTGCACTGCTGAGGTCCTAAGCTTTCATTTGATGCTAATCCCAGCCCTCTAGCTCCTTCCTGAGAGGAGTTATAGCAGATTCCAGAATCGGTCATTTGATGTCTAAATCTGGAATCCCCTTCCAGAAAATGACATCGATTTTTAAAAAGTGACTTGAGACTTGACACTGCAACCATTACACTGCTGAGGTCCTAAGCTTTCATTTGATGCTAATCCCAGCCCTCTAGCTCCTTCCTGAGAGGAGTTATAGCAGATTCCAGAATCGGTCATTTGATGTCTAAATCTGGAATCCCCTTCCAGAAAATGACATTGATTTTTAAGAAGTGACTTGAGACTTGACACTGCAACCATTGCACTGCTGAGGTCCTAAGCTTTCACTTGATGCTAATCCCAGCCCTCTAGCTCCTTCCTGAGAGGAGTTATAGCAGAGGATTCCAGAATCGGTCATTGGATGACACATTCTGGAATCCCCTTCCAGAAAGTGTCATTGAAACTTAAACGTGGAGTTAGACACTTGAAAGTACCACCGTTACACTTGCAAGGCCCTCAGCTTTCATTTGAAGCCAATCCCACACTTCTACCTCCTTCCTGAGAGGAGTTACAGAGGATTCCAGAATTGGTCATTGAATGACGAAATCTGGAATCCCCTTCCAGATTGCGTTTCTGAAGCTCAGGGTGTTTGGATCAGCCCAAAAACACCCAAAACAGACAGTCACTGCCCCAAGAGACACGTGTGCGGGGTCGTTGCCAGTCCCCGAAGGGTTCCAAATTTCATGGTGGAAATTGACCGAACCGACCCTCAGGACACCCAAGGCTCATCCCCACGGATGCAACCATATACATTATCGGGTGATTCATGAGGTCAAATTTTTCTGCTAGGGTTACAGAGACGACACCACAACCCACCTGTCAGGGACCCCCGAGGGAGACACATATCAAACTTTCATAACCCTAGCCCTCATTGTTTGGGATTGTTAGGGTTACAGTTAGGGAGTAGGGTTACCGAGTTAGGGTTACACATAGGGTTGACCATAAAACCCTTAACATTGAAGTAAGACACTTGAAACTACCACCATTACACTCACAGGACCCTCAGCTTTCATTTGAAGCCAGTCCCACGCCTCTAGCTCCTTCCTGAGAGGAGTTATAGCAGATTCCAGAATCGGTCATTTGATGTCTAAATCTGGAATCCCCTTCCAGAAAATGACATTGATTTTTAAGAAGTGACTTGAGACTTGACACTGCAACCATTACACTGCTGAGGTCCTAAGCTTTCATTTGATGCTAATCCCAGCCATCTAGCTCCTTCCTGAGAGGAGTTATCATTGCTTGACCGAATCTGGAATCCCAATCTGGAATCTGGAATCTGGAATCTGGAATCTGGAATCTGGAATCCCAATCTGGAATCTGGAATCTGGAATCTGGAATCTGGAATCCCAATCTGGAATCTGGAATCTGGAATCTGGAATCCCCTTCCAGATTGCATCTTTGAAGCTCAAAGTGTTTGGATCAGCCCAAAAACACCCAAAACAGACAGTCACCACCCCAACAGTTGTGTGTTTGGGGTTGTTGCCACTCCCCAAGGGGTCGCAAAATTCATGGTGGAAATGGACCCAACTGACCCTCAGGACACATAAGGCTCATCCCCCTGTATCCCACCATACAGTCTATGGGCTGATTCATGAGGTGAAATTTTTATGCAGGTTTACAGAGATGACATCATACCACACCTGTCAGGGACCCCCCCAGCTTTCATTTGAAGTAAATCCCACACCTCTAGCTCTTTCCTGAGCTCAGTTACAGCACCTTCCAGAATCGGTCAAGGCTTGACCAATCTGGAATCCCTATTCAAAATCTACAGTGTTGTAGTTGGACACTTGAAACCACTTCCATTGCACTGCTGAGGCCCTCAGCTTTCATTTGAAGTCATTGCCAGAGCTCTCGGTCCTTCCTGAGCGGAGTTGGAGCTCGTTTTCAGAATGTTCAGTTCCGGAAACGGAATCTTCAGTTCCGGAAACGGAATCTTCAGTTCTGGAAACGGAATCTTCAGTTCTGGAATCTTTGGTAGAAAGGTCCTAGGCACTCAGAAACGGTGGCCAAGGGAGCCCGAGTCCGCTAACAGCAGTTTAAACCAACTCCCAGCTCTCTAGCATGTTCCTACGGCTCACAGTGGTAGATTGAACCAATTGTGGAACTATATTCCAGAAAACGACAGACAAATTGCTCCCCCTAGTGGTAAAATGGTGGTACTGCAACAAAAAAAAATAGGTGCTAGAGAGTCAAAAGACACATCACCGGACTGTAAAAAATCCCCCGAATTCACCTAGACGTCCTGTTTTTGTCTAGGACCCATGGTTAGGGAAATAAATGCCACATACACTTTCCGGGTATAAAATGGCAATGCCAGATATGTTGTAGAGCTCGCCGAGGCGATTCCAACGGTCCTACTCCCGTCGCTCAGAGACCCTCAGAACAAGACATGGAATCCCCTAATTAGGGTTAGGGTTAGGCATTAATTTTTGATGGTTAGGGTAAGGGGCTAGGAAAAGCATTGTGTCAATGAGTGTACTCACAACATCGTCCTATAGCTGTACAAACGTGTGTGTGTGTGTGTGTGTGTGTGTGTGTGTGTGTGTGTGTGTGTGTGTGTGTGTGTGTGTGTGTGTGAGATGATTGCAACAACTTCTGTCAATACTGCCTCAAAAATATGTACATATTTAGTGCAGATTTATGTGGCATGCATTGTTTTCATTGCATTGTTTTCTTTTTTTCTAGGTAACAGCTAAATCAAATATGTCATTCTTTTTCATGACTCACTCAATGACAACCTCTAAATGTGATGTTTGAAGCAGCTGCAGCAGATAATGTCCGTTGCCCATCATGAGCATGACAGCAGACATTGTTTACTCATTGTAATCAGCAAAGTGCTCACTTGTTTCCCACCACAAATACAACAGAGACTGTCCGAGAAAATCACTGGTACAGTTAGCGCTGTTAAGAACTCCTCCAAACAGGGGCCATCATGCCTCCCATACTCCCATATCGGTGCCAGACAAGAGGAACTTTTAGGTGCCGTTGTCAGAGCAATTTTAATGTGTATGTAAATATTTCCCAGTTGTTAAACCATAATTGTTTGGCAGTAAAAGGATTACAATAAATGTGCTCTGAGTACAGAAAAGGTCAAGCTCATTGGGAGCTCAACACTCAGAGGGATGTTGAAGCCTCCAGTCTGCATGCTGCTATCATGACTTTTTGTCTGATGCCAAACAAAAGCCTGCAAAGCAAAAGTTTCCTGGCATCCTGTCACTTTGGCGTTTCAAGAATTCACTTCAGAAGCTACTCTTTTCTCCAACTATTCAGTTTGAGTCCGACGATTGACTGTCTTTGATTTCACTGCCTTTCATTTGTTATGGTCACTCAGGAAAGTTTCTTTCTCCCAATGAAATCAGTTCAGTTCCACAGATCTACTCACTGAACATGAGGGCAACACGAAGCAGCAGGATAAGGTGTCTTGTTTACAAGCTCCTCAGTAAGCAATCAGAATGACGTCTTCTGGCTTGTATTACATATAACAAAGCCAGCATTTTTTTTTTCATAAATCAATAAGCCTGCATTAAAGGAAAAGTACGCTTTAAACAGCTTTCATGTTGTTTATAGAATGACGTAGAGCAATGTACTCACCCTGAAGGCTTTTCTGATCCAAACAGTGCTTCGGGAGAAATGTAGATCCAAAATCGGACATCTGTATACGTCTAGCAGACGGGACATCGGTAACGCCGCTCCTAAAACGGCTTTAATCGTCCAAAAACTCATTAGTTTAACCAATATTTCATCACGGTCCGCTCACACCACTCCTCCTCGACAGCCCGGTGTCGCGAGATAATATTTGTTGTGGTTCTGTTGACCTCTGAACTGAAAGCTTTGTTTACGGCTGCCGCGCGCATGCGCAGTACGGCTCTGGCCAGCCGTTCTTCTCTTTGCCTCTGCGCTCGCCTTTTGATGTGCTCTTCATCTGTATACTCTGGCTTGAAACTGTAAGGAAACCCTTCATATTCAAAGTTTTCATTCACAACATCTTCATCCGATAGATATTCGTTCATTTCAATAAACTGGAAGAAGAAAGTTGTTGTGTAGCCTCCGGTTGCCCCGGAAACAATGAGCCGTACTGTGCATGCACGCGGCAGCCGTAAACAAAGCTTTCAGTTCAGAGGTCAACAAAACCACAACAAATATTATCTCGCGACACCAGGCTGTCTTGGAGGAGAGGCGTGAGTGGACCATGATGAAATATTGGTGAAACTAATGACTTTCTTGACAATTACAGCCGTTTTAGGAGCGGTGTTACACATGCCCCATCTGCTAGCTGTATACGGATGTCCGCCGCTCCATTTTGGATCTAAATTTCTCCCGAAGCACTGTTCGGATCAGAAAAGCCTTCTGGGTGAGTATATTGTTTTACTTCATTCTATAAACAACGTGAAAGCTGTTTAAAACATATTTTTCCTTTAAGGGCTCGGCCCTGTTATTAGTTTACAGTTTGCTCGCGAGTGAATCTACAGCTTTATTAGACTGTAATTTTGCTATATTTACTTAGAGGAGGATGATAAGCCTCCTGCTGCACCGCTTTGATCCAGACATGATGAGAAAACAGTAAATTTTGTGATGGAGTCAATAGTCAATCTTCAACACGGTAAGTTAAGGTGTAACGAAGCATCACTGTAAATCCTTTGATAAGCCTCCCACTAAATGTATAGGAAGACTATTATATAATGATTGTTACGGCTGCTGCCTTTATGTGTCAGGGTTTGATCATGTTTGTCTCCCTCAGGTTCCCGAGTCGTGGCATTTTTCCTTCCTTTCCCTGCCCTTCATCCATGACCTCACCAGATCCAGCCAGCAATCATCCTTGGGCACCTGTGATCAATCATCCAATCAGCCGTCATCCAATCATCCTCCAGTCCTGCCCCTATATATGTCTTTGTACCTTGTGTGCGTGTGCGCGTGCACAAACAAACGAACGCACGCTTGTTCTTTTGAGGAGGTTTTTGACGCCTTGTCTGAAGTTTTGAGACTTGTTTTTTGCCCTCCTTGTCTCCCCCATTTTCTGTATTGTCTTCATCCTTGGAGAAGGGCTCCAGGTAAGACACCCCGGGTTCTACATTCTGCACGTAGGAAACTTTCTGTATATACACACTAGGTAAGTGTGGGTGGCTGCCACAATCTTTTGTAGCAGACAGGTAAGATTCCGGGGAGGCTCAGTTTATCACTGGTTTAAGTTGGTTTAGGGTCACAGGGTCGAGGTGTAGGGGAAGATTAGGGTTTGTGTGTGTTTAGTGGCACGCCCACAGAACCCTTCCCTAACGTCCTCCTTCCCTCTGTTAGCTCTCCCCCATTTTTGCTTTTTGCTAATTGTTTTTGTGTAAACCCTGCGGGGTGTGTTTTTTCATTTTTGTTTAAACTTGTGAATTTGTTTGTAGTCCTGTTGTTGCTATTGGTTCGTATTTGTTATATAAACTTCCCTTTTCCCTTAGAAAAGGCTCCCCGAGTTCCTTTGTTGTGGTACCTTGTTTTGTCCGCACACCACCTAAAGCCTAATTTCCATATGTTGGCAATGTTGACAGATCTGGACCAATCAGGTGCCTTGTTTCAACATTTCGACCAATCGCGGCGCTCCAATGTTGATAAGATCAAAATCTACAACATTCGACCAATCCGGAGACGGAAATTTTAACACTGAGCGGGAGGGCGGAAACTCGAAGAAAAAAACAGAAGCCTCGTTTTCTTATGCCGCTGTCAGAACAGTTTATCAAATCGATCTTAATTGAAGGGAAAACGAGGGTATCGCTGGTAAGGGAAGGCTTTCTTCACTCGCAGCAATGTAAGTACTAGTTTGTTTCATGTTGTCATGTCTGTTTTACAATGAAAATGGTAAAAAACTCTTAATTTATGCAATTTGTTGGATGAGGTGCAGTAAACAGTCTTGCTAATCATGCCTTGTGACTGTAAAAAACAGGATCCTAATAATGCACACGATGCAATGTCTCAAGAGTTATAGTATACATTGATTTTATTATATTATCAAATGCTTTAAGCCATTTCTTGCTATCTGAAGGATGCTGTGCGGTGTGAGCAATCCATATCTCTCTCCCTTGTGTGTGTGTATGTGTGTGTGTGTGTGTGTGTGTGTGTGTGTGTTCATAAATATAAATGCACTGTTATGATCAGCTGTTATGATCATTATGATAAGCTTAGGTCAAGTTAGGCTACCTTATAGAACAGGGGTTTGAGATTTCATATACATAACACTTTGTCACTTTTTCATCTGTAGAATTGTTATGGTCTTATCAGACAATATAAGACTGATAGCTCTTAGGTCGTTCATTTCTTTCTTTAAGTTGCCGAAAGCTATGTCATCCTAAACAAAATCTCACAAGGCGGTACCAGAGCTGGACTCAGAAGATGTGCCACCACTGGGGTTTGGCCTGCGGATGAAGGAAACAGGTCTGCACCACAGCAGAGGAGGCGGTACGAGCTGTATCAAAGGGTAAGAATATCTCCGTGACATAGTAAAAGCCATTTAATACCATGTTGCTCTCATGCTGAGTACTTTTTGTGATGAAGTTGCTGTTCACAAATAGAAACATGATGTACATATGAAACACAGATTCCCATATTAATAGAAGTATAGTATGAGTATAGATCGAGAAATGTCCACGTCAGTTTTCTGGACAGAGGTCATTGTTTGGAAATGAATGTAAATGTGCATGTGGATTCCACAGTCAGAGGGTAATGCGAGTCATTTAAAATCTGAGGTTATTGTGCATACATGAGTACTTATGGCCACACACACAAATGCAATAGTGTTAGGTTTTATTGATGGGAGCCTGGTACAAATGGAGCTGTATCTCGTCTGCGCTCTGTCTCTACTCTGCAGGCTGCAGCCAGTCCCGGAGCCACCCCCCCATGGCAGCATGGGTCAACAGACTGCAGCCGGAGCCGCCGCTACAGGCCCTGTGCAGAAACACTCTGCAGCTACCGGCCTCCAACATCGCTGAACCTGTCAATGGTAATTAAATACTCCAATTAAGTGTTTCAAATTTTCACTGATTGAAATCATACTCTTTTGATTTGACTCTACTGTGATGCTTTTCAGTTTATCAAGTCAAGATTCAGTGGTATCATCTAACAGCTGCAAAGCTGAGCCTCAGTGCGGCCAGACAGGTAATCCGGGGTGTGGGAGATCTGCTCATGCTTGGTTAACATAAATAGCAACTGGATTTTAAAAGTGAGTTGCCTTTTGCAGGTCGTGACCACTGCATCCACAAATCAACCAGCTGCCTCAGCCCCGGGAGTTCCATCCACCTCCACCGTTGTGGCTTCCTCTGTGTTCTCTGCCTCCACCCTGCAGGCTCCCTCAGGTCCTGGCTCTTCTGGGACGGCCTCTTCTGCATCTCTTCTGCTCTGCAGTTTATCACATGAAGCTGCAGATATGGTCAGTAATCGTTTTCAGAACATATCCTTCGCTATGTTTTGTGAAGTAATAAGTTGTTCATGAAATGTTGCCTTGCTTTTTCTATTTTTTCACTTTTTTAACTTCAGGCTGTTGATGACAGGAACAGACCAGGATACCAGCATGTGGACAGGCTCGCAGCTTTCCTGGTTGAGCTGCTGGAGCGGACGTCTCTCCGCCTTTCCAACCAGCAGGTGGACACCATCACAGCTCTGTGGGACAGCCTGGACGGAGCTGACAGGAGGCGGGTTGGACGTGCAGCTCGGCACCAGGAGAGACTGTTGAGTGGACTCACTGTCCTCAGTCAGAGGCAGTGTCAAAGGAACAATGGTTAGAGGACATGATTAGAAGGGAGCTCAAGTCACTCTGATAGAGATAGTTTTTCACTGTAACTGTTCTTAAATCAGTTATGTTTCTAGTTAAATTTGTGATTTACAGTCTTGTCATTGTTGCTTTTAAATAGTAATTTGGAATTGTTTTGCAATCCACTGTAAATAGTTTTGTAACAGTGTATTATAGTTGTACTGTATGATTGTCTATGATTAAGTAACACATTGTATATTAACTGAGAATTGTCTTATATCACTTGATTTTAGGTTTGTTGTTTAAAATCTTTCAAAGAAAATTGTGTTTTCACATGAATGAAAAAAATGGAAATATGATAAAGGATGTGAATGAGAGTTTCGATCACATGGTGCAATAATAATCACAACAAGAAAACATGTCTTTATTCGGAACATTTTATTTACCCACAGCATTGAAATCCACTACAATATGTATAAAAACTAGAATAAAATTCACATAAACATGTAAAATGGAGCATGATTTCTAATTGATATCTTTCAAAGAACAAGGATGACAACAGCGTCATCTCCGGGGATCCTTCATCCCTCCACTAGATGTGAGTATCTTCATCAAACCTCTGGGTGATGTCATCTCAAGCACAGCGGTGTGAGTTCGAATCCCACGAGGATCCACATCTAAATAAGTTTTTGGCATTAAAAGAGAACCGGAGACAATAAAGCAGTTCTGCGAGTGTATATGACACCAACATGCCCAATTTTTCCTCTTTTCTCTTTTTCTTTTCTTCTTTTCTCCTTTTTTCTTCTCCCCTCTTCTTCCCCCTTCTCCCCCTTCTTTGTTGGACGAGTGTTCCCCAGCCTCCTTTGTTGTGGTACCTTGTTTTGTCCGCACACCACCTAAAGCCTAATTTCCATATGTTGGCAATGTTGACAGATCTGGACCAATCAGGTGCCTTGTTTCAACATTTCGACCAATCGCGGCGCTCCAATGTTGATAAGATCAAAATCTACAACATTCGACCAATCCGGAGACGGAAATTTTAACACTGAGCGGGAGGGCGGAAACTCGAAGAAAAAAACAGAAGCCTCGTTTTCTTATGCCGCTGTCAGAACAGTTTATCAAATCGATCTTAATTGAAGGGAAAACGAGGGTATCGCTGGTAAGGGAAGGCTTTCTTCACTCGCAGCAATGTAAGTACTAGTTTGTTTCATGTTGTCATGTCTGTTTTACAATGAAAATGGTAAAAAACTCTTAATTTATGCAATTTGTTGGATGAGGTGCAGTAAACAGTCTTGCTAATCATGCCTTGTGACTGTAAAAAACAGGATCCTAATAATGCACACGATGCAATGTCTCAAGAGTTATAGTATACATTGATTTTATTATATTATCAAATGCTTTAAGCCATTTCTTGCTATCTGAAGGATGCTGTGCGGTGTGAGCAATCCATATCTCTCTCCCTTGTGTGTGTGTATGTGTGTGTGTGTGTGTGTGTGTGTGTGTGTGTTCATAAATATAAATGCACTGTTATGATCAGCTGTTATGATCATTATGATAAGCTTAGGTCAAGTTAGGCTACCTTATAGAACAGGGGTTTGAGATTTCATATACATAACACTTTGTCACTTTTTCATCTGTAGAATTGTTATGGTCTTATCAGACAATATAAGACTGATAGCTCTTAGGTCGTTCATTTCTTTCTTTAAGTTGCCGAAAGCTATGTCATCCTAAACAAAATCTCACAAGGCGGTACCAGAGCTGGACTCAGAAGATGTGCCACCACTGGGGTTTGGCCTGCGGATGAAGGAAACAGGTCTGCACCACAGCAGAGGAGGCGGTACGAGCTGTATCAAAGGGTAAGAATATCTCCGTGACATAGTAAAAGCCATTTAATACCATGTTGCTCTCATGCTGAGTACTTTTTGTGATGAAGTTGCTGTTCACAAATAGAAACATGATGTACATATGAAACACAGATTCCCATATTAATAGAAGTATAGTATGAGTATAGATCGAGAAATGTCCACGTCAGTTTTCTGGACAGAGGTCATTGTTTGGAAATGAATGTAAATGTGCATGTGGATTCCACAGTCAGAGGGTAATGCGAGTCATTTAAAATCTGAGGTTATTGTGCATACATGAGTACTTATGGCCACACACACAAATGCAATAGTGTTAGGTTTTATTGATGGGAGCCTGGTACAAATGGAGCTGTATCTCGTCTGCGCTCTGTCTCTACTCTGCAGGCTGCAGCCAGTCCCGGAGCCACCCCCCCATGGCAGCATGGGTCAACAGACTGCAGCCGGAGCCGCCGCTACAGGCCCTGTGCAGAAACACTCTGCAGCTACCGGCCTCCAACATCGCTGAACCTGTCAATGGTAATTAAATACTCCAATTAAGTGTTTCAAATTTTCACTGATTGAAATCATACTCTTTTGATTTGACTCTACTGTGATGCTTTTCAGTTTATCAAGTCAAGATTCAGTGGTATCATCTAACAGCTGCAAAGCTGAGCCTCAGTGCGGCCAGACAGGTAATCCGGGGTGTGGGAGATCTGCTCATGCTTGGTTAACATAAATAGCAACTGGATTTTAAAAGTGAGTTGCCTTTTGCAGGTCGTGACCACTGCATCCACAAATCAACCAGCTGCCTCAGCCCCGGGAGTTCCATCCACCTCCACCGTTGTGGCTTCCTCTGTGTTCTCTGCCTCCACCCTGCAGGCTCCCTCAGGTCCTGGCTCTTCTGGGACGGCCTCTTCTGCATCTCTTCTGCTCTGCAGTTTATCACATGAAGCTGCAGATATGGTCAGTAATCGTTTTCAGAACATATCCTTCGCTATGTTTTGTGAAGTAATAAGTTGTTCATGAAATGTTGCCTTGCTTTTTCTATTTTTTCACTTTTTTAACTTCAGGCTGTTGATGACAGGAACAGACCAGGATACCAGCATGTGGACAGGCTCGCAGCTTTCCTGGTTGAGCTGCTGGAGCGGACGTCTCTCCGCCTTTCCAACCAGCAGGTGGACACCATCACAGCTCTGTGGGACAGCCTGGACGGAGCTGACAGGAGGCGGGTTGGACGTGCAGCTCGGCACCAGGAGAGACTGTTGAGTGGACTCACTGTCCTCAGTCAGAGGCAGTGTCAAAGGAACAATGGTTAGAGGACATGATTAGAAGGGAGCTCAAGTCACTCTGATAGAGATAGTTTTTCACTGTAACTGTTCTTAAATCAGTTATGTTTCTAGTTAAATTTGTGATTTACAGTCTTGTCATTGTTGCTTTTAAATAGTAATTTGGAATTGTTTTGCAATCCACTGTAAATAGTTTTGTAACAGTGTATTATAGTTGTACTGTATGATTGTCTATGATTAAGTAACACATTGTATATTAACTGAGAATTGTCTTATATCACTTGATTTTAGGTTTGTTGTTTAAAATCTTTCAAAGAAAATTGTGTTTTCACATGAATGAAAAAAATGGAAATATGATAAAGGATGTGAATGAGAGTTTCGATCACATGGTGCAATAATAATCACAACAAGAAAACATGTCTTTATTCGGAACATTTTATTTACCCACAGCATTGAAATCCACTACAATATGTATAAAAACTAGAATAAAATTCACATAAACATGTAAAATGGAGCATGATTTCTAATTGATATCTTTCAAAGAACAAGGATGACAACAGCGTCATCTCCGGGGATCCTTCATCCCTCCACTAGATGTGAGTATCTTCATCAAACCTCTGGGTGATGTCATCTCAAGCACAGCGGTGTGAGTTCGAATCCCACGAGGATCCACATCTAAATAAGTTTTTGGCATTAAAAGAGAACCGGAGACAATAAAGCAGTTCTGCGAGTGTATATGACACCAACATGCCCAATTTTTCCTCTTTTCTCTTTTTCTTTTCTTCTTTTCTCCTTTTTTCTTCTCCCCTCTTCTTCCCCCTTCTCCCCCTTCTTTGTTGGACGAGTGTTCCCCAGCCTCTACAGTAGTAGCCGCCACCCAGTATGGTGTGAATGAATAATGCAATGCTATGTAAAGCGTCTTTGAGTGTCCTTAAAAGCGCTATATAAAACCAATGCATTATTATTATCCTTATCGTATTTCTTAAATTTATTCTCCTCTTTAAACTTTTATTAAATGCCTTTTTAAAAATGTAATTATTGCTTAAAATTCTTAAAAAAACAATTTAACTACTCCATTTTACTGTAATTCTTAATTATATTTCCCAAAGCATTATAATTTGCCTTGTCGTTTGCAGTGGTGTGACTTTAAATATGCTGCGACAAAAATTAAATCATCTTTCCACACTGCGTAGTTTGACAAATTAAAAGACATTTATAATAAAATCAGTTCAATTGATTTGTTTCCGACGCGTTCTTCAGAGCCCCAGTTTAGACGCTTGATTGGTGCCGTGTGCAGAGGGTCAGTGAGCTCCGCTCATCAGGAACACCTGCGTGGACTGATCCTCTGGAGCAGGAGAGACACTCGATGGCAGAGCAGGACAAGCAATGCGCATTCTGTTGGTCTTCACGCTGAGATCCAGTCCGCTGTTTGTTTCTGCTGCTGCTGCTGAGCCGAGTCACTTCAGGAGCATTTTATCCCGAGGATCGCTCCTAAACTTTGAGGTCAAGACATTCTCCGTGGACGCCGAGCCGCTCCGGGACTGTCCAACTTTCTTCCTAAGGTGTGTCAAAGCTGTTGGACCCGATTAGAGGACACCATGCATTACTTCTGGATGTACAGCGTTTGGATCCCCTGCACTGGTTTTCTCTTCGAATTACAAGGCAAGCCGACTGTTTTACTTTTTCTTTTTGGCTTACTTTTTTTTGTTTTTTACCTTTAATGCGGGGGTATTGGGCTTGAGCCAAGTTGGAAATGTGCCGTGGCGCAGTTTGGAGTCTTTGGAGATTGTTTGAAACGGACTAATGACGCCCTGATGGCTGTTGCACATCTTCAAAACTGCATTTTTTTGCCTTTGTTTGTTTGACACATGCTTACAATTTAGCTTGGTGCTGCCACAGAGTTGACAAACTTGTCTGCAAATTCAGGTGCCAGAACAGGCAGGTGTAGCAAAGAGCCTGATGGATAAATCTGCCGTTTCCTTCAGAGGGAGGCAGACAGGGACACTTGGAGGTGTTGGAGGAGGTTACCTGGTGTCACTGCACAGAAAACATGAACACTGCCATCTGTTGCATTTACAGGCAGTCTTCAGTATACAGCAATTTGAACCTTACAGTCGTTGCTTGAGCAACTCGTTAGTCATTATGCTCTTTAATGTATCTTACAGCCAGAGGCTAACCTGATTTAAATGTTGGTTGCTGATGAAAACCTCACAAACGGCACAAAATGTGGTTTTTTACACCCAAATAGTTAACTTCCCTTTATTCACCTTGGGAAAACTGGCTCTGTCACTTCTTAGTTTTAATGCAATTCTAAACTGAGAAGTTTTTGCATCTCTGAACATCTAATAACTAATAAACACCTCGAAACAAGTTAATCAAACTGTATCTGACCACCTGCAGTGAAACTCATCTTGCTGTTTGCTGAGTTTCCCTTTTTGGGGCCGAAGGAGGGTGTAAACTACACTGCTGTCGTTGTCTGGTGCAACTGTTGTTCAGTCTAAATCTGCTCATTTCTTCTTATATTGATTTAAAATTGTAGTAGTTTTCAGAATATATTGCAGAACTCTAAAAGGGAATTGAAATACATACAATTTGAGATAATTTGGACATGTTTTGTTCATTTCTTTTTAAATATGTCACATTTTTCCTTTAGTAGATGATCAAAATATGACTGTTTTTAATGTGAGTGAGTGCTCACACTTGACACATTTGGAGTAAAATCAGATCTGGTGTGGTTGCTCTTGTACAATGAGTTCAAGCATCTTAATATTTTACAGTATGGTGCTTGTATACTTCTCACTATGAAAACAAAACTGAAGGCAAATTATACAGGAAAAACATGCAGACTCCCCTGAGAAAAACCCCCAAATCTTGAGTCTAACAAGGCGAGAATGCCCGACTAGGGGTGGGTGATATGGCCTAAAATTTATATCGCGCTATAATTTGAAACTTAAACGGTAGACAGTATATATCACGGTATAATTTGATATATAAATTTCAGCATAACGCTCTTGTAATGGTTACCAAATCCCATGGTGAAAGCATGGAAGCAGGAAGTAGTTTTTAAACTATTAAATAACATAAGTCAAGTTACTTTGAATCCAAACCATGTCCAGATTATAGATCAGGGGTCGGCAACTTGATTTGGCGTCGTGCCAATTTATTTGACTGATCCCAGTTCGTTGGTGGCTAACAGCTAAGCTAACAGCTGACTGAGGCACAACTATCAGCAGCTACTTTTACAAAGCGTCCCTGAAGGCAGCAGGAGCTGCAGGGCTCAGGTTGTTCACTGACGCAGAGGATTTCAGGTGTTTCACAGGTAAAGAAGGCAGTTCAGGAGGAGCTGGATGCTGACAGGGTAATGGACGGTGTTAGTGCCTCCGTTAAGCAGCCATCGCTGTTGTTGTGTACTTCTTCTTCAGGGAACCGGGCATCTAAAAAGTTGCATTACTGCCACCTAGAGGACGTAAAGTGCTATCGCGGTTGGGCGGTATGACCAAAATCCCTACCGTGGGTCAAATTTATGTCACATATGGTTTATACCGTTTATACCGCCCACCCCAAAACCTGACTTCACCATACGCCCAGGATGAGTGCAGCATGAAAATAAAAACCCAACTTAAAACTCATGTTTGTCTCAAAGACATTGGTGAACCTGAGAGGGGTTTTGTTGTTTCCTCTGAAAAACAGCCAGATAGAAATAAATCACTTTTGTTTGGAAAGCAATTAAAATGTTTGCTGCAGAACAAGCCGAGCACAACAGCAGAGTCCAGCTAATATATACAGACAAGAAAGGCTGGGAGTGCTGGTCCGTGTGAAGGGGCATTGGAGAGCAATGCAACTATAAAGAACAACACAGAGGGAGAGAGAAGAGGATCAGTGGGACACGCTGCACTCTTCTCCAAATGTTCCTTTTTTTTTTTCTTTTCAGTCGTAGACTGATCACGCCTTTCCTCACGTCCTAATTCCTCCATATGTAAACTCTCCAGTACAATTTAAATCAACATTTGCGGGGAAGATAAAAAAAGGAATAAGTTGGCAATAATTCAGGAATTTTTGAGGAAAAACTTCATTCAGTGTCGGACACTAATTTTAATGTTCTGTGTTTGTTTGGATTCAGTTGCTCAAAGAGGATTTGAGGATTGTTTTTGTTTACTCTGACACTTTCCATACATACTTGATCACGCGCGCGCGCACACGCGTCTTATTTGTTGATTCGTGGAACTCTTCGTTGGTTGACATTCAGTTCCAGAAGACTTACCCAAAACTCAATTATAACTCCTGTGTGCCTTACCCAACACATACCCTGCCCTAAACCTAATCCTCGACACAATTTCTGTTTTTTACAGGAAACAAATCTTTATTTCGTTGTTTGACTGCTCATGTATATCAAATTATACAAGTACTTGATATCGGGGGCCACCAGACAACACAGCATGACGGTACACTGCTATTAAACACTTAGATAACTTCAATATTTGATTGTCGGCCTAAATGCTGCCAAGCTCCACAGCACACATGGAATAATAATGGAGTTTTATCATTTCAGTTGTTTCATCTTTTCCTGATGCTGTTCTTCATTTTTTTTTGGTTTGTTTTTGCAAAGGTGCATTTTATACTAACATAAGTTAAATTGTGTAAAATACCGTTATTATCTGTATTTTTTTTTAAACATTATTTTCCTGCACACATATTCGGCGTATAGCTTGAAAAATAATAATCTTAGTCTGTGGTGAACGAGCTAAAGACTGACATTGAAATTTGCCTTTGCTTCATCATGTCAGGATTTTTCTCATGAAATTTGACATGAACCCTCATGGGCAGTTTTAGTTTTCTCACCAGTTTCAAAAACATGAACAAACACAAATACTGATGTTTTCTTTGAACATTGATTTATATTTACTTCCTGCAGACTCTCGTCCTTCAACCTTTGCCTAATCTTAGTCAAACCTCAAAGCATGTCTTCATGCTTGTTTCCCCACAAGGATGACAAGTCCCCATAATGTGACTCTGTAAGAGATGAAGGTATATACACACTCAGCTCCAGGTCCTGAAGTCAGCAAATAGGATCTGCCACATTCTACCTTCTGCTCTCCAGTCTTCAGCCAAATGCTTCACATTTCTATTACTGACACAGTGGGCGCCTTTCCTGGGGCGTTGAAAAACTGTATAAACACAAAGCTGGATGCCTGATGTTTCGAAAATCCCTTCTCTCACTGTTAGAGTTGCTTCCCCCAGTTCCTCTTTCTACAGAAGATGTTTCTTTTTGTGTAGCTGCTCTGGATGTATATTTCCATTATCGGTGCCTTTAATGCAGAGGTGAGGAATTCTGGTCCCAGAGGGTTCCTGCATAGTTTCAACATGCGCTTACTTCAACACACCTGACGGCAGTAACTGGCTTGTTGTCAGACTTTCTGCAGAGTGTCATCATGCATCATTAATTTCAGGGGGAGCATTGAAAACATACAGGACTGCGGCCCTGGAGGACCAGGAATGCTCACCCCTGCCTTAATACTTACTCGAGTGCAAATTCATGGGTGACTGATGACTTTCACTTGCTCCGCTGGAGCTGAAGCTGTGGTACTTCTGAACTCACAATCAGTGCAAAGATGACTATGATTAGAGATTGTAGTTAGAATGATTTTTAGCCAGATCTGTTCACAACAATCAGACTGCCAATACTTGATCATCCAGAGGTGTATCATATTGTTAGGCCCCAGCCTATGAGGACTTGAGTCCATCATGCAGTGCCATCCTCCACAGGTCTCAAGCAGTCATACGAAATGTTTTCTTCGTAAAGTGATTAATTGTTCACAATAGAGGTGGTGAACAAATCAGAGGTAATAACTTAAACCAAGAGTGAGCGCTACACAAAAATAAAACAAATCCACAGTAGTCCGAGCTGAGAAGGATGGATCCTGTCCCTCTGACGGCCAGCCTTCCGTCTTAAGCTGTGCACCAACAGGCTGACCAACCTGGTCTCTGGTCTGACACAGCTTAATTTTAGTTCTAAATTGGAAACCACAAGGAACACACACACAGCACAGGAAAAACTACACACAGGCACGACTGCAGTCGTAACACATTATCCTAATTCCATTTTCTGAACAATAGTGCGTCTTACATGGTTTTCAGCAGCATTCAGTCGATTAAGAATTTGAGAGAGCAACACTTTTATGCAAAAATCCCTTGAAAATGCCATCAGTAGTAATGATGCATCATTTCTTTTTTGCCCCAGCTTAAAGTAGATTTTCAATTCGTGAAAAAAACAAACAAAAAAATCAAAATTAAAAGTCCTTTATTTGTCCCACAGGGGGAAATTGCAGAGTGACTGCAATATGACTTCACCAAAAGGAAAAACAGATTCAGAATCACATCAGTCACAAGAGCTTCTTCTGTGATTCATCCACAAAGATTTCCTTTTATCCCCTAAAACATCAGCAACTTGACTTTTTCCCCATGTGGTTTGCCACAGGTGGGTCTAAGTGGGGCTTCTGAGGAGTTATTTTCAGACTAATTGATCTCCTGCTTATTTCTTTCCCTGCAGTCGACCACTGTGCTCCAAATCATTACTGCATTGAAATCTTCTGTCTTGCATCTTACATGAGATTTATTTTTTGAAACACTCTTAAATTCCTCGGAAACTTCCAAGTATATGTTACCATCAATAATTTCAAGTGCGACTACATCAGTGTCATGAATGAAAGTTGTGCAGTTTCTTTTTGCCACGCTGTGTGTCAGAGAAATAATGAGGAATAAGATGGTGGGCTCTGGAGTGACTGATTTAAAGAAAAAAAAAAAAAAAAGAAGTTCAGAGAAGGACTTAAACATGTCAGGAACAAAGACAAGCTTGATTCCTGAAGGATCAGAGCTTCACAATGCAAACAGAAAAGCTTTAGCCTGCAATACTTTGACTGGTACCTGTTCAGTAAAATCTGGATAATTTAAATCGTATTTGCTGCAAAGCCACTTTTTTTTATCCACACTCAAGACAAAAAGATAAAATCTTAATGTTACATCGCTCACATGGTTCCACTGCAAAGCCTGTTGTTCTCATTGACATTTTGAATTTCATTCCTACAGCTGGAGTGAGAGATCTCCATGTGGCATATAGTTGGAGTATTTCCACTCAAAATACTGTGTGCAGGTGCTTCATGGCTCCAGCTCGGATTACGTTTCAGGGAAATCAGGCTGCTGTTAAAGCGAGAGGCTCAGCAGTGATACGCAGCAAAGCTGGGAAGCGAGGAGACGTATCAGACTGTAAGTCAGTTAAGTTTCAGAATAAAAGAGATGTTCCAATAAGCAGCAAATTTGATCCAACACTTTCTATCCAACACTGGCCCCATAGATGTGACAAATGCCTTTATTACAGTGTAGGAGGGTTCTGTATAGGTGACGAAAGCTAAGACTAAGCTAAGCTCCTTTTCAAGTATTGTGGAAAATGGCTGTTGGTTCTTAAGTCTTGAGCTTTCAAATTCTAACACCAAAGTTGGAGAGCACAGGTTTTGTCCATTTGTCTGAACAGAAAAAATACAAAATCATGGTACCATTACATTTATTGCACAGCAGTTTTATGCAACTCTAATCTCGTTGACATGTTTTGGCCTCTTTTCAATGGTCCCATGATGCTTCATCATCCTCATTCTCATTTTTTATTGCATTTGATGACTAAATATGGCCCCATCTTTCTATTCTGGATGAAAACAGGTTTTGTGCCAATTCAATAATGGCAAAATCTCTCCTCATACTAATGCTAACGTGGTGACTGTAAATCAATGTTGACTCTTCTCAGTTCATTAAGCCTCCACGGTTCAGTGAACTCATGGCTTTTAGTGAGTTATGTTTGTTGTAATAATCTGATCTGATAACTGCTGGTTAATGTCTGCAAGGGGAACATTGATTACTTTTCCTTAATTTGCACCATCAATACCATCTGTGATTTTAACGTTGACCTGGACAAACGTGGTCTTATTTCAAGCTGACTGTAAGATGACTTTCAAATTAAATATTATCAAAGTACAGTTACACTACTTTTCTTTTTAGATTTTTATCAGGGTGTCTTCTTTAAAATCAAAAATGAGGAAAATAGAATCTTGCTTGGAAAATGCCCACAACAAAAAATGTCCTGTATGGCATGGTATGCATTTATTGGTCAGGGACAGTGCACAACAAAACATTAACCAAAAGAGGAGAGATGCTTGGTGCCAGGTTATAGCAGAATGCTAATTTCCACCAGTAGTCCCTAGGCAGGTTGTTTAACAAAGAAACATTTTGAGTTTGATTACAATGACCAAGAAAAAAAATGAATAAATAAACTTAAATAAAAACATGTTTTTAGGCAATCTTTCTGCACACCCATATACTCAACCACTCCCTCATTCACTCTTTCAGATCACCAGTCTCTGTCACTCACAGCACTAAAGCACTAATGTCGACACATTTGTTTTGCGAGCAGATGTTTCTTTGTCAGACGTGCAAAAGTGGGAAATTCTGTGCAAGTCAAGATCTCTATTGGTAGTTTATTCCAATGTTTTATGGCCACATATGAGAAGGCTGTTCTGGCTAAAGCCGTATTATTGTTAGAAACACGACATTCTCCTTTTGAAGAGGACCGTCCTGAAGCCTCATCACAGCTCGGAGGCCAATTTGTGACTAAAAACACACTGCCTCACATGAGGATTTCAAGTCTAAACACATCCTTTTGCATTTATCCACACTGGAAAAATATGAAAATGAAAACTAAGTTGTTGCGGGTGAAAACATTTTTTTGATTTAATGAATATGACTTTTTGAGTATTGTTAATTTGTATTTGTTCAAATACTGTATGTAAAGGGGCAGATATAATAAGATTATTCTTCTTTCTGCTCCTTTTCTTTGTTTGGTGTCTAGACTGATGACTTTGATGTATTTTCATCTTTTTTGTTTTTTGTTTTTGTGTTTTTAAATGAAAGAAACAAATAAACTAAACAAAACTAAACTAATTATCACCCCCATTTTAAAAACAATGTTTACACAGGAATGGCAAAAACCCTAAGAAAGATGTGGTTAGCATTTAGCACCACTGGTTCGTGCTGTCGGTTGCTTTTGTAATGAGACCACACACACACACAATACTATAAACATTGGTAATGTCGAGTACATGGACATTTGCATTCAAGCTGGATTGCCACAGACGAATCAGCTATGAAACTACTAAGTCCCAGGATTGGGGCCTGTATTGTAGAAATGTTCAACATGTCACTGTCAACCGGTGTGTTTCCACGTTCTTTTAAACATGCCATTGTGGAGCCACATTTAAAGAAGGCACATTTGGACCCAACAGATGTTAAGAGCTTCAGGCCAATATCAAAAACTACATTTCTGGCTAAAGTCCTGGAGAAGGTGGTCTGTGTCCAGCTTGCTTCCTTTTTGAAGACACACAACATACACGACACATTTCAATCTGGTTTCCGTGAGTCTCACTCAACTGAGACGGCCCTGTTGAAAGTGTCTAGTGACATTATGATGGCTGCGGGCTCTGGCAAATGCACTGTATTGGTTTTACTAGACCTATCATCTGCTTTTGACACAGTCGACCATGGCATCCTAATCAAAAGACTGAGGGACTGGGTTGGGTTGTCAGGTCCTGTTTTGGACTGGTTTAGGTCATACCTGGTTGGTAGAACTTTCAGTGTTTCTGTTGACAATGTGATGTCTGATCCTGTGGAACTTCTGTGGGGTGTGCCGCAGGGATCTGTTCTTGGACCTATTTTGTTCTTGCTGTATATCCTCCCTCTCAGCAAGTTGGTTCAGCAGTTCAGTGATGTGTCCTGCCATCTGTATGCTGATGACCTGCAGCTGTAATGCTCCTTTAAGTCATCTAAGCCCGAAAAACTTAAGTCGCTCTTGAGCTGTCTGGCCAAAACTAGGGAGTGGCTCAGTGAAAACAGTGTGCAGCTGAATTCAGACAAAACTGAGACTCTGATTGTTGTCCCAGACAGCGCCATGTCTGCCATAAAACACTATCTTGGTGACCTGAACTGTTCAGTTAAAGGCAGCCTAAGAAATCTGGGTGTTATTTTTGATGAAGGAATGTCCTTGGAACACCACACCAATCAGCTTCTGAAAAACTGCTTTTTCCAAATTTGGAATATAGCTGAACTTCGCAAAATGGTGTCCTTCAAAGAGTTGTAGATGACTGTACATGCATTAGTTTCATCGCGCCTTGACTATTGTAACAGTCTTTTCACTTGTCTTGACAAGAAAGAACTGGCGCGCCTTCAAGTTGTCCAGAACTCCGCTGCACGGATCCTGACCTACACTTGTAGGAGAGCCCATATAAGTCCAGTTCTTAAGGACCTACACTGGCTCCCTGTTTCATTCAGGATACATTTTAAAATCTTGGTATTGACGTTTTGGGCTCTACATGGGCAGGCACTGGATTACATCGGGGGCCTGATCCAGCCCTATGTTTCCACTCGCTGCCTGAGGTGCTCTAACCAAAACTTGTTAATGATTCCCCGCACGTTTTCAAACTCGTGGGGATAGATCATTTAAGGCAGTGGCACCGCGTTTTTGGAACGAGCTTCTCTGGTCGCTTAGGTCTCTGGACAATGTCGATTCTTTTAAAAAGCAGCTAAACACCTTTTTCTTTGAACAAGCCTTTTAGCCTGCATGGTACTCTTTTATCTTGTGTGTGTGTGTATATATATATATATATACAATGGGGGAAATAAGTATTGAACGCATTAACTGTTTTGTCATTACATTTATTTCCAAAGATGCAATTCATGTGACATTTCTTCCAGACACTGGTATTAACTCAAATAATCCACACATGAAAAGAAATCACAACATTCAAATCCATAAATAGTGATTATGTGGAATTAAGTGCAATAACACAGGAAAAAAGTATTGAACACACCATCTGAGACTCGTTTAATACTTTGTGGAGAAGCCTTTGTTTGCAATGACTGCTTCCAGACGCTTGTTGTATGTATGAACTAATCGCCCACACTGCTCAGGTGTGATTTTTGCCCATTCCTCCGCACAGATTGTCTTCAAATCCTGAATATTCTTTGGTGCCCTCTGGTGAACCCTTATCTTTAGTTCTTTCCACAAATGTTCGATCGGATTTAAGTCAGGTGATTGACTGGGCCATTCTAACACATTGATTTTCTTTTTTTTAAACCATTCGAGAGTCAACTTTGCCGTGTGCTTCGGATCGTTGTCCTGTTGAAAGGTCCAGCCCCGTCTCATCTTCATCATCCTGGTGGATGGCAGGAGGTTCATCTCAAGAATTTGCCGATAGATGTTTCCATTCATTGCTCCTTCAATTATATGAAGTCTGCCAGTACCACGAGATGAGAAACAACCCCATGCCATGATGTTTCCACCACCAAACTTCACTGTTGGTATAGTGTTATTTGGGTGATGTGCAGTGCCATTTCTCCTCCAAACATGGTGTGTAGTATGACAGCCAAAAAGTTCAATTTTGGTCTCATCTGACCAGACAACATTCTCCCAGTATTCCACAGGCTTATCCAGATGCTGTTTAGCAAACTTTAGACGAGCTTCAACATGCCTTTTTTTGAGGAACGGAGTCTTGCGGGCTGAGCGTCCATAGAGGCCATGGCGGTGGAGTGCATTGCCTATCGTTTTCTCTGTAACACTTGTACCTGCTGCCTCCATGTCTTGCTGGAGTGCTTTCCGGGTGGTCCTTGGCTCTTTGAGAACTCTTTTGACCATCTTTCTGACTCCCTGGTCAGAAATCTTGCGAGGAGCTCCTGTGCGCGGCCTGTTGATGATAAGGTGATGCTTCTTCCACTTGCGGATAATGGCCCCAACGGTGCTTACTGGAATACTCAGATTCTTTGAGATAAGTCTGTAACCAGTTCCATTCTGATGCTGAGCAACAATCAGGCTGCGAAGGTCTTGAGAGAGCTCCTTGCTTTTACCCATCATGAGATGTGTCTTGTTTGACTACTTGGTGAAAAAACAACCTGTTTATAGGGCCATCAATTAGCACTAACCCAGCTGATGTTGGTTTGCACTTATAGGAAGTACAAAGACTAATTACTTTCAGGTGTGAGATGGTATGGTGCCTTTCCTTGACAAACTATACAGCTTTCCCATGGTGTGTTCAATACTTTTTTCCTGTGTTATTGCACTTAATTCCACATAATCACTATTTATGGATTTGAATGTTGTGATTTCTTTTCATGTGTGGATTATTTGAGTTAATACCAGTGTCTGGAAGAAATGTCACATGAATTGCATCTTTGGAAATAAATGTAATGACAAAACAGTTAATGCATTCAATACTTATTTCCCCCATTGTGTATATATATATATATATATATATATATAATGTGTGTGTGTGTGTTATTATAGTGATTGTATTTTGTATGGATTATTTTTATGTGAAGCACTTTGTGACCCTGGTCTGGGAAAAGTGCGATACAAATAAAGTTTACTTACTTACTAGGAGAATATGGACTGGGAGTCGTGGCATTCTGTATGTTATTTTCCATTTATCTGCACATGTGCAGAACTCTTTAACAGCCAGCCTGTCTAACCATTCTTCATCACTCCCTGGTGTATCGGGTGGCGCCTACGCTCTGAGATGTACCTGCAGTGTTTTAAAAGTCCCTGTCTTCCCTCCGTGCCGACTCGGACCCCAAATGGCCTCCTTCATCACCGTCAAGTCTGCCAGTTGATTTACTTGTAAAGACTTTAGACGGTACAGAAAATTTGCTTCCTTTGAGAGGCATGCAGTTACACTGAATTCTTTTTGTCCCTTTTTCTTTCTTACCTTTTCTTTTTATCTTGCAGCCTCCACACCCTTGATAAAGTGTCTTTGGGCAACTTTGTCTCACCTCATAAGTTCTACGTGAATTCTGTGAAACCCATTGTTTAGAAATGCATTGCCTTTTAAATCAAGACTGTTACTTGTTCCTGAGATGTCTTTCTGAGGGTCAGTTGTTTGCTGTTTGCTGTATACAGTCATAGTAATCTGTCGTGTCACTGTAATTTTATTCAGTCACCACCACATTTCCAATTGCACTGTTTATTGCTTCTCTTTGATAAAGAAATGTCTGTGATGCTGTTATAATACTGGCTGGAAAGATGAGATTGAGTGGAGATATTTGGTCCACGATACTGAGTGACAAAAAAAAAAAAAAATACATCAGTGTAGGCTGAACATCCATGATGGAAATTTCTTTTACCTTCAAATCCCAAAGGTGCTCCTTTGGACTGCAATTTGCAATCTGCAATACATTGAATAATTCAGTCTTAGAGTGTGCAGTGATTTCCACATGAAGCCGGTCTTGTAGACTGAGTGCTAATGTGATTATGGCGCAGCTCCATAGAGCCCGTTCATCTGACCAGTAATTCAGGATCACGTCGATATTTACAGCCATCATATTGGAAATGATCACCCTGTCCCCCTCCTCTCATCCTGTCCTCGTCCCATTTGTCTCCTCAGTCTTGGTTTAGAATGAATTCTGCAGCCCTGTCAACATAGAAGCAAACCAAAACAATATCCATTTGCATAGCACATTGCATAGATCAAAATGCATTGCAAAGCACTTCAAAATGTTCAGAGAGCAAAGAAGATTAAGGGGAATGGTTTTTTTTTTATTTTTATTTTTTTGTCCATAAGCCTTTTTGAATCTGTGCTGTAGAGACGTAGCAGAGCTGGCAGGGAACTCCGAGCTGTTCGTCACAATGATCCCCTCTCCTGTGTTGTTAAACTGCTCACAAGTCCAAATTGTGTACACTTAAGCCAGTTTTGTAATGGTGCATTGTTCTGGAAACATGAATCACAGCAGCCTCAAATTTAATTTGAATCTCGACCATTTTAAAAGCAAATGCACTGAAGAAATTCTGCTCGATCGCTCTGTTATGTCAGCAGTAATACCACCTGCCAGCCACGTCATGACAACCCACCTATTTTATAAGTTTCCCTTATGCTGTTAAAACAGCCCTGACACATCATGGTTTCCTTTACAGCTCAACAGGATATATGCTGTGGTATCTGGCATCAGGTTTTTAAAAACATATCCTTGCAGTAGAACAAGTGTTGAGGTGGGCCCTCCATGTGATAAAAGTGCAGCAGTGACCCCGAGCATCTCATGACCCTGTTGCTGGTTTGCCATATGTCCTTCCCTAAACCTCTTTTGAGTGATAATGACCACTGCAGATGGTACTCCCATACCTCACATATTGTGTGGAGGTGTGGGGGAACACTTACCTGTGCACAATAAATCCCCTAGTCATAATGCAGAAACGAGCTGTGCGGATCATACACAAGGTTAGTTTTTTAGAACATACTCACAATCTTTTTATTCTGTCTAAGTTATTAAAATTCAATGATCTTGTGAAATATAACACACTAATTATTCTGCATAAAGCATTTAATAAAACATTGCCAAATAATATACAGAAGTTTTTCAAATTAAAAGAGACAGTTCATAATTTAAGAGGGTATGGAAATTTCAAAATACCAAAAACAAAATCTACCCGTAAACATTTTTGTGTATCGGTATGTGGGGTTAAGTTGTGGAACAACCTGGACACTCAACATAAGCAATGCCAAAATGTTCATAGATTCAAACTCCAATATAAACGTACAGTTTGGTTGCAGTATATAGAATGTAGGTCTTGAATTCACATTAACATTACTGAGTGTGTTTTGTTGTTTCTTTAATAATCCGGGTATACTGTTCATTTCCACTGTTGGTATACTTGTATACAAGTCTGTATATGCTATCGGTTACCAATGGTAACGCCACCTTGTTTCAAATTTTTCGTTATGTAGATCCAAATCAATGAGTTATTAGTTTCCATGTGTATATACAACTACGGAAGTGAGAATTTTTTTTTTTTTTTTTTTTTTTTTTTCTGGCTATATTATGTTAAGGATAATTGGGGGTGGGATTAAATAAGTTTTCTTCTTCCCACTCCCTTTCAGGCATAATGAAATCTTCTGTTATTCAGTTATTTGTTACATTGTTTATTGTTTTTGTTAATTTTTTTCCTTTCCTTTACCCTGTGCATTATTGTACAGCAATTGCCTGAAATGAACAAAATAAATGAAAAAATAAATGAAAAATGATGTTAAAAAAGATATGCAGCTTCAGGCTCTCTCTGCTCTGACCCAGTCTTTTAGCCATCATTGTCAAACTGTCAAATTCATATGCTTGCTCTTTTTTTCTGTCTTCTGACACATCAAGAATGACAACGTGTTCGGTCACTGCCTAATAATTCAATAATCAATGTCAGTAACTTCAGCTGTCAGTGGTCATAATCTATTCACTTAAGTATTTTATCACTCCATAATTTTGCCACAATATCACATTGAGGAATATTTATTTTTTTGCAATTTAATTGAGCTTTATTAATAAAGTGTCTATTACAAGATATAGTCATTTCTACACTCTTTAACAGATAAAACCCAACAGATCCACATGAGCAGAACCAGGCTCAGAGGTGGCGGCTTTCGGCAATTCCAGTTGGGGTGAGGGGATAGATAGAGAAAGAAATAGGACAGACCAATACATTTCTTGTATAGACATACATTTCTTGTATCAAAGAGTACATAAATTACAAGAGAAACAATGGTCAATGACACATAGTAGTTGCATGAAAGACAGGAGAGAAGTGAAGCAGAACTGGGAGCCGGTTCCACATGGTAGGAGCCCAGGTTAAGTAAACTGCTTGCACCCATTGGGTCCAGATTGTCCTGATCAATCAATGGATCAGTGGTTTTGATTGATGCCCAGTTTGAAACCGTTCACACCCATTGAGTCCAGGTTGTCTGATGAGGCCAATGGATCTGCCTCAATCGATGTTCTGTTGGCGATCCCTCAATCACAGCTCAAGTCCTCTTAAGAGACGGCCTCTTCTTCCATGGTTTTTGGCGTTCTGACTTTTTAGTCTCCCGTAGTGGAGACTGAGTGGAGCTGTCATAACAAAAATCCCAATCATGAATGAATGAAGAATGAAGATAAATTAAGCAAGGACAGATACATAGCAAGACAGAGTCATACAGTGTAGATAATAAGCAGTGACATTTATGCTTCAGCAAAATCGTCATGAAACGCTTGTATTTTAATGGATCTTCGCAAGAGAACTGTTACATCCTTATGGCGAAATAAAGCAATACTAATTTAATCATTGCCTCTATGTCATCAAAAAATACTGGCCGCCACCTTTACAAAAACAAAAAAAGCTATTTGTAAATCTTTATGCCTCCTGTTTCTGTGAACAAGCGACATTAAATCTGAGAGATGATGTGTGACTCCTGCCGCAGGGCCCGAGGTTGATAAGACCCAATAAAACACTCTTGTCAGTTGTTGTGAAGCTGTAAACCATGAGTCTGATTGTTAGTCCCTTCGCAGCTCACAGAGTGGTGGAGGAAGGCAATGGCAACACAACCCAGTCTCACGGCAACACCAGCTTCTGCTCCAGAGAATGGCCTGAAGCATCTGCTCTCTTATACTGCCACACTGTTAAATCAGAAGTGAGGGACCTCTCTTCACCCTTGGTCCTGAAGAGATCACAGCCAGCATGTTTCACAGTTTGACTTACAGCAGCACGGCTGATCTAAACAAGTTTTCACTGAGCTGAAGAAGCCTGACCAGGAGGATTACAGTATTGAGATCAGTAGTGTCAGTGTAGGGTGACTTCCTGGCGCCACGGTTCGAGAGCTCAGGTTTTGTCCCCTTGCATCCAAAAATAAATGATAAATAAGCTTTTGTATGGCTGAGTGGAGTTAAAGAGGTTAGGCTTTTGCATGCACTCGCATGCATAATAATATTGCTCACTAATAAAGTGGATGCGCTCCCATCCTCACCCTGTGTTGGATCTGCTGCAGTGATAAAGGTCACACAGTTTGGTCACAGTGTCAAGGGAGGCTGCAGGGGTGGACGTGACTCACAATAAGGTTTCACAGTAAACACAGCCAGCAGACGATGTGGAGGAAGCAGCACAGTCGTACTTATTTTAACACACAGTGACAAACGGGTGTTTTCATTACTTTCAGACACATTGAGTTGGATAATTCTTCTTAACCAGTCAACTACTTGCCTTCATCGAACCTGTTTTCCTGTCCTTTATTCTTAACTTTACTATAAGTTCACAGTGTGTATTTTCAATCATTACAATGGAGAAAAACAAAAACAATCATTTTGGTGCGTAAGCTCATTCAGATCCTCAGATTTGAGAAAGATGTGTTCTATTATCATTTGTGGTTTTTTTTGAAAAAAAGAAAAAGAAATTACATCACGTCTCATTAATTTCTTCGAGAATCACTTTCCCCTTAACCAAAATCATCATCCTGAACATAAGTCATTTCATTCTTCGGTGTCAGTGATACTCACATTTTCTTCTTTTTTGAAAAAAAAAAACAAAACTTCAGGGTAAGTATAAATGAAACCTCTTTTAAAGAAAGTACAGAGTGTACAAAGTGTAAAGATTTTACCTGCTTTGATTCTTTCCTTGTTATTCGAAATCATCCTCTGTAGAGCTAACAAGAGTTCAAAGAGTTTCAGAAGTAGAAGGATATTTGTTTTCAAATAACTGTCATTGTCACATTTTATGCCCACACTTATGTTAATTCATTAAAATATATAAAAAATAACATTCCAATACAAACACTGTGTGTTTCCTCTAAGTCTGTTGTGGAATAAATATTTGGATCATTTTTCTCCGTTCAGAGTGAAATTGCACCATCTCATCTGGAACTGTAAATTAATAGAGAAGGTGTAATAATTTTAAGATGCATGTTTTTCAGAGTCTTTTGAATAAGTCAGAAAAAATCCATGTTGCTCCCTTTATGAGTAGAGCCGGTTGACTGTGAAACTGAAGTGGATGCAGTTGATGTTTCGTTTTGGATAAATGCATGGCATTTCCAGATTGTGGTGCTGTGTGGCATGAAAGTATGATGTAAATGTTTCCCATGAGTATCCAAGATCAACTGAACTGACACTCATTCATGACAACATACAGAAAAGGATTCTTCCTTTTAGATTTATTTTTCATATATACTCCTAGATTCACACACATTTGTCAGTTTCCGATTTTCTGTGTTGACGACAATACTTCTGTAAAAAGACGCCACATGAAAAAAGGCAAATAAAGACATTGGAGAGAAAGCCATTTAAGTGGCATCCTCTAACATGAACTGCTCCCACTTCGTGTCTTTCTGTGACATTATGCCTTTGCTTTATTATTGCTATTCTCCTATTCATCCTCTATTTAAAACAGATGAGCAATGTGAGCTATTTATATGGTAATTTACTCAAACGCATCACACATTAGAGCGTCCATGATTTAGTCAAGTGGAAATTTGAAATTCTGTTTGTATGTCTGTGTTAGGTGGCGCTCTAGTACAAAACTCTTTGCAGCACCACAGTTGCTCAGAGGGAGAGTGCTTTCTCTTTATTTTGACCATATCAGGCAACACTGTAAGTATCCTTGTGCACAGAAGCAGGAAAGAGCTGAATATAGAAGTGGCAGCAGACTGCAGCATCATTGTCAGTAGCTTATCTGGTCTTTTTTCTTTTTTTTTTTTTTGTGTACTTGTCGATTTTCAGGTTACTGGCAGAGTAGGGATACTATAAACACAGGTATCAATGACAGATCATACTGGTAAGGACAAAGTTGATCAAAGTTGATCAGCCTGTAGGCCTCTAAATACGAATTGCATTTTACAGATCGAGTTAAGACTTTCAATTATTTCATCAATATTAGGAATCGCTGCACTGATTCTAAAGAGTGAACCCTTTACAAATATCAACATAACCATGCACATAAACAAGGGCTTCAGCCGAATGTGAAAGAGGGTTACAAGGTCCCCTTTGGCTTCTGAGTTAGGGTCCTGAAATTTACTAGAAATGACTTGAAGCTGGCCAGATAACTTTCTTGTCATCACACCATTTCAAATGATTTACCTTGTATCGTTGTTTTTTTTCTTTCTTCCTTTTCTCAAAATTATTGTGGTCATGCTGCAGAGTCATGTTCATGTGAAATTCCCCTCCAGGCGTACTTTATCCTTAAAGGTATAATACAGGATTTTCTCGAAAAGACGAAGCCAAACGTCTGTTACTCACTTTTCAAATCAAAGCAAATAGAAAATCCTGTATTACACCTTTAACAAGACCTGGCTTGAAAGAGGGATTCTGCCTGATGTGAGGAGCTGTCCATGGTGCTGAAATAGTCTAACTCTGATGTTTGGGATGTGTTTGATGTTGGAACCCAACCTGGCTGAGAGTTGAGGGAGGGCCAGTTACTCTAATAGCTGTAGGACATGATGTGGTTGAAAGATGCATGTGAACATTTGTCAGAGGATCAAAATTAAACATTTAATATAAAATCCAAATATCGTCTTACACCAAACACACTGAACCTGTTTCTGGTCTGCATTATTGTTTTATTCAGAGTGCCATTATTATTTATTTATATCAAAGAGCAGAACAGCATTTGATTCAGAGATTTTTTTGGATTTTATTTTACTTTATGACATAATTGTAAGGAGGCAGGCATAAAATATTAGTTCAAAAGGGCAGTTTGACATGCTCACAAGGTTCACAGCAGCAGGAGATAATGCCAACATATCATGCTGCCTGGCTGCTCCCATTTGCCAAGGGTTTGGATTTTCAGACTTCCATCACTACTAGGAAACTAAATATTCACGAACCTCATCCTTTCCTGCCATCTTTTATCTTTCATAAATACAGTATTTGTTTTAAATGCCACATTACATTACTGTCTGTCTCTCCATCTCAATTTTCTCTGGCACTGAAAGAGCGAGCGCTGTTACTTGCAGTCTTTTTTGTGCAACACTGGATATGTTTCAAAGCTATTGACAGTTGTTACTGTGGCACAGTAAGTGCCAACAATCGACACATTTATAGGGACTGTACAGATTTAGGTATGTGTTCATTTTGTGTGAATTTCCCTGAAGGTCTTTGTCATGGTCATTAAAGGCGCTATCCGCAATTTTAATTTAACCAGGATGAGAAAAATGCTTTTTACATCATGTACTATGAAGTCCATGCTATATTTCTGTGAAAAAAAAATCACACATTGATCAGTGTGTTTTGGATATCTGGCCCCGCAAAGCGCTGCCTGAGGATTTAGCGTGACAACCTCTCTGCTCCACTGGCAGCAGCAGCAGTGGGGGCGGGGGCGGAGCCAACATTACAAATTCATTTGTGCAAGCTACTTTCTGCATTGAACATGTAGTGACAAGGTAAAATATGGTTTACCTGAGACGAAGTGGCCATTTATTTTGAACAAAATAGAGTCGAAGTGGCTTCTGCTGTGTTTCCTCCGGAGGATTGTGCACGCATGGGATGTGCATGTAGCGTCGTGCACGCTGAGTGGAAGCAGAGCAGAGGGGGAGTGGGAGGGTTTTCTCAGTGTGAGGAACCAGTCAGAGAGCTCGGGGGCGGAGCCAACATTTCAAACTGAAGTCAGGGCTCAAAATTGTGCAGAATCACGGATAGCTCCTTTAAGTTTGTTTTTCACCAAAAAGGACCAGAGTTCCAGCATGTGTCAGTGTTTTAATTCATGAAGATAAGGAGATAAAAATTTATATCTGGATGCTTTAACTTGCAGCATTATGAAACTTGGGTTTTGCAGCAATGCAGCTTATCAGTTTCAGGTAGGCTTGTGTTGTGTGGGAACGGTCATGGACAGCTGCTGAAGTGTCTCTTTTCCCATGTCTGTCGTATTAATGAGGCATTAAAATATCCTATTCCCTCCACTTTAGAGTAGTAGTGCTGCTAGTTCACTTAAAGTCCTGTTTCCTGGAAGTTAAGTGCCCTTAATTATGGAACCAATTACTCCCTCTGCCAGCAACATTAAAGATGTCCACCTCTAAGTAATGTGATTGTAGCATCCCCTGCACCTGGGCTGCTTTAACTTGTTTATTACTTGTTGGAGGCTTCTTGTTGATGTATTTTTTTTGTTTCTGCTTCTTAATTGTTTTTTTTCTTTCAAAGGTCCATTTATCTAAATAATACGTGCAAACAGGTCGAAACAGTTTTCAGTAGTGGAAAAAGACCCAGTAGAAGGTAGCAGAGAGGTTCAAGGTAATCGTCACAGCCATTTTTTGCCTTTTGATCACGCTACAACTTATCTTTCTTGATATTGAACGGGACACACGGTTGCCATGAATGAGGTGAGCAGATGAGAGAAATGACTGACAGAGATGTTATAGAAGGCAGAATGAGTTATTTCAATATCCTTCAATCGGAGGGTTTCCAGTTTGCTTTAAAACAGTCTGGCTTTGGTGGCGGTGTGGAATCACTGTCACTTAATATTTACTCCTCAGGCTGTAGACCATCAGGGTCTGCTGCTTGGAGGGTATCTGTCATGCTTAGTAGAGCCAACAGATACTCTGTGAGTGATGAAGAGGTTGACCCTTCATCCCAGTTCAGACGTGCCCACCAGAGTTTATCAAAGCTCAGTCCTTGTGACTTCGATCATATTTGAAAACTGAGAACTGGGCCACAGAGTAAGAAAAACAAAAAAAACGATGGGAGAAGAAAATAGACAGAATGACCTTTTCAAGTAATGGAGAATATTTTATTCAGCACTTTGCCATCATCTTGGATCACTGATGTGATCACTGTCATCCATTTTAGTCCATGCTGTAATATCAGTCGGGCATTCAGCCCTGAGGTGTAACACACAGATACCAATCTAGTCATCAGTCTCATCTGATTTAGGTCTCAAGTCTCAGGGATGGGATGATATCTCGTGTCACGAGATCTCGCGAGATCGAAATGCCGTGAGATTGAGTACGTTTATATGCAGGCAATAACGCTTTATTAATTGGAATATTGATGGAATAATACATTACATGACGCACAGCCATATAAACACGTGCAAAACCCCAAATATGCTCATATTCGTGTAGCAGCATAGAGGTGTCTGCTCTATGTGCTGCATGCAGGCCAGGGCTGATTGGCTACTGATGAGCTGGCCCAGTATAAAGCCGAGCTCCTCCCTCCAATCTTCCTTTGCGCCCCTGCGGCTGACGTGTCATTTCTGGGTCAGAGGTCGCTGACTGACAGGGTGCTGCCTGTGTGCTGCTGCAGGTGTGGCTTTGGGTACTGCTCCATTGTTTGGCCGTGGTAGGTGTCTCTCTCTCTCTGCAGTGTAGTAGATGCTGTCCTGGGCTAATGCTAGTGTGGTCGCAGGTGAGGTGCTGCTGGCTGGAGTCCTCACGCCCTACCTTAGTGTTTGTGTTCTCCCCGCTGTGAAAGGTATTTTTTCACTCATATGCAGCACCATGTTCGCTAGCTACCTCATTAGTGATTAGAGCAATAATCACCTTTCCTTCGATCTAGGTGCTCCGGTGATCTGTTCTGAAGCCATTCCTGCCTTGTCTCCAGTGTGCCTTGTCTCCAGTGTGCCTTGTCTCCAGTGTGCCTTGTCTCCAGTGTGCCTTGTCTCCAGTGTGCCTTGTCTCCAGTGTGCCTTGTCTCCAGTGTGCCTCGTCTCCGAGCCTGCTGGTTGGGAGCCCTTCATCCCAAGCTCCTCTGTATCACGGCAGCAGCCGTGAGGCTACTGTGGGCCAGCGGCTCCTTTATTTACTGGGTGGAACGAACCTCCAGTTTGGAGCGTTGGCTGGGACAGCTGGCTGGGCACGCTCTTCATTTGGGGGTTGTCCCCCCCCCCCCAGCATGAACGAATGAGTGAATGTGTGTGCGTGTGTGTGTGTGCGTAAAGGTGCGGGTTGCATTTTATTGTGTCAGCAGTGTGTTTATTTCTATTTTTTTGTTGTTAATTGGGTTTGTTTCACTTGTTAGCCCGTAAGTGTTTTTATTTTCCTTCCCCCTTCAGCGGCTGGAGGTCGGTGGTGGCGAGCTGGTGCCTGGAAGGTGGCATCCTTTGTCGTTTGCTGTGTGCGGTGGTGGTTTGCTTCACTGGGTGTGGTTTGATTTGCTTTATTTTTGTTTAATGGATTGCTCCTCTCGGCATTCATTAGCTTATGCCCATCCACTAGGCCTCAGCCGAGAGTAAATCCCCCCCCCCCTTCTTCCCTGGGTTTGGTGTGAGTTTTAAAGTGTTGTGCGATGTACTTTTAACATTTATGTTTGAATAAAAATTGTTTTTTGAGTTGGAACCACGTCTCTGTTGTCAGTGGGCAACGAACCTGTGTGCCTTCAGTATTCAATTCCCTGGGTGAAAGTCCCAGGGTGGCGTTGTCGGGTCGTAACCATTGATACTTCTCCTCCCATCCTAACTGAACTAGTATTATTCCTCGCCGCGCCACAAATTGGCGTTGTCGGCAGGATGCCCTTTTGAACAACTGAGACGTGTGTTCCCTTAATTTTCTTTTGATTTTGTGTCATGGATTTTATGTTGTATTGTGTGCCCTGATTTTGCTGTTTTTCGTTATATGCAGGGGGAGAGCGTGGAGACAAGGCAGCAGTGGCTTCTGGTGGATCTTTATCTTGTGACGTGTTTGCTTTAGGTTTGGTTTTGGCGGTGTATTTGCAGCATAGTAAATACTCATAATCGAGTGAGTTGTGATCATTATGGAAGAAGAGGTCCAGGAGCTGAGAAGGCTGATTGTAGAATTAAAAGCGGATAATGAGCGGTTGAGACAGGGACAGGCTGGCCCAAGTACGAGTTCATCTATCTCCTCTACACCCCCTGTTGCTCCTCCCATGGAAAGAGTGATCTTCGTGCCCAGGGATAGAAAATGCCCCATCTTTAGGGGAAGGACTGGCATAGGGTTGAGTGAGTGGATAGAGGAAGTGCAGGCCAGTATGAGGGCTCGGCATTTATCCCAGCTAGACCAGGCATTTTTCCTGTTCGACCACCTAGAGGGAGAGGCCCGGGATGAGATTAAGTATCGCTCGGCTGCGGAGAGGGGAGACCCTGCTAGAATATTTGCCATTTTGCAGGAGCTGTATGGATGCTCGGAATCTTATGTGGCGTTACAGGAGGCTTTCTTCTCCAGGAGGCAGCAGGAGGATGAGACTCTTCAGGAGTTTTCCCTCGCCTTGATGGGACTTATGGAGAAAGTCAAGCAACGCGCACCTGCAGGCATGCCCAATGCTGAAGCACTATTGAGAGACCAGTTTGTCGAGAATGTGTTAAATAGTTCTCTGCGTCGTGAGTTGAAGCAGTTGGTGCGCCGTCAGCCTGACTACACTTTGCTCCAGGTTAGAGCGGAGGCAATCTGGTGGGAGCTTGAAGGGTTACCTGGTGGTGTGAGAGGTCGCAGTCAGTCGGTTCCCTCAGTGTATGGGGTCCAGTATGGTGTTCAAGGGGGTCCTCGAGCTGCTGCCTTAAACTCATCCGTGTCTGAGATGAGTGAAATGAGGGAAATCTTAAAGCGGCAGCAGGAGCAGCTTGATCAGCTTATGGCTAGCATTGCTCAGCTGCAGAACCCCCAGCAGCACCGTCGTCCATCTCACACGGGCCCCATAATATGCAGGCGTTGTAATCAGCCAGGACATTATGCCAGGGATTGTGATGGAGAGCGTGTCTCTCGTCCCCAGTTCCCCTCACAACCCCGCACCATTCCAGACCGTCAGTCTCGTCCACCTTCAGTGTCGGAAAACTAGGGCCCGCTAAACTGCAGAGCCACAGTTTGGGCGGGGCCGCTTCTGGCTCAAAAGTCATTTTAAATGACATAGATGCTTCCGCGTTGGTGTCGACGTGTCCCCATTTGGAGGTGGACATGGGTGGAGTGAAGGTTCCCTGTCTGGTGGACACCGGCTCCATGGTCTCTACAGTTTCTGAGAGTTTTTTCCACCAGCATTTTGAGCCCTGGGGCCAGGAGCGCCTCCGCTCCTGTCATTGGTTGGAGCTTAGAGCTGCCAATGGTTTAACCATCCCTTACATTGGGTATTTGGAGCTCGATGTGCAACTTTGTGGCAAGCATATGTCACGTTGTGGTGTATTGGTGGTGAGTGATCCCCCTGGCGGTTGCCCTGCTCAAGTGCCTGGTGTTTTAGGGATGAATGTGATTCGCCGGTGTTACCAAGACCTCTTCGGACAGCATGGTGCTGCTTTGTTTTCTCAGGTCTGCGTTTCTGAGGCCCCTGAACAAGTGGTGCAGGCGCTGCAGACGTGTCACTGTGCTGGTGCACGGGCCCCGCACGACAGGCCAGGAAGGGCTAAGGTCAGGGGTAAGAGGACTTGGAGGATTCCTGGTGGTGTCATGAAAATTGTGGCTGCCACCTGTTCTGAGCAGTACTCTGACCGTACTGTGCTGTTTGAACCACTGGATGCAGGTCTACCTGCTGGGTTACTTGCTTCCCCTGCCATAGTTCAAGTCATCAGGGGCACGGCTTACATACCTGTCATTAATGTTGGCTCCAGTGATGTTGTGCTGCACCCACGCACTGTTGTGGGCACATTGGATGGTGTGAATGTTGTCAGTCTTCCTTCAGGGATCACTGAGGTGCCTTCAAGTGTAGCCACCATGTCTACTCAGACAGCGTCCCCTAGCGTGCAGCAGCAGGTGGAGGCTGTTGACTTGTCGCCATTGTCTAACGAGGAACAGGGCCGGGTGAGATCACTGCTCAGGCAACACACCCCAGTCTTTTCTGCCCATGATGGTGATTTGGGGTGTACAGACCTCATTTCCCATGACATCCCTCTACTGGATGATGTCCCAGTGAGACAACGCTATAGGCGTATTCCACCCTCGGAATATGAGGTTGTGAAGGAGCACATCAACCAGCTGCTCTCGTCACAGATCATTAAGGAGAGCAGCAGTCCCTATGCATCCCCCATTGTGTTGGTACGGAAGAAAGATGGTAGCATACGCATGTGTGTTGACTATAGACAGCTGAATAGTAAGACCCGCAAGGACGCCTTCCCTCTGCCACGCATAGAGGAGTCTCTGGATGCATTGTCAGGTGCTTGTTGGTTCTCCACCATGGATTTGGCTAGTGGCTACAATCAGGTGCCAGTCACAGCAGCAGATCGGCCGAAGACGGCTTTTTGTACACCCTTTGGCCTGTTTGAATGGAACAGAATGCCCTTTGGGCTTTGTAACGCACCCAGCACCTTCCAGAGATTAATGCAGCGTATCTTTGGAGATCAACAGTGCCAGTCGTTGCTGTTATATCTGGATGATATCGTTGTGTTTTCTTCCACAGTAGAACAACATCTGGAGAGATTGAAGGTGGTGCTGGGGCGATTACAACAAGAAGGTCTTAAAGCCAAACTCAGCAAGTGCTCCTTTTTTCAGAAGGAGGTGCACTACTTGGGTCATGTGATTTCTGGCCATGGTGTTTCCACAGACCCAAGTAAAATTGAAGTGGTTGCTAACTGGCAGACTCCCACCACTGCCTCTGAGCTGCGCTCATTTCTTGGGTTCGCTAGTTATTACCGGCGCTTTGTAGAGGGATTTGCCAAATTAGCAGCCCCTTTACATAAGGTGGTAGCGGAGTGTGGTCGTGCAAAGATTGGTGAGAAGATGGATCAACAACTTTCAAAACTTTGGACTGCTGGGTGCCAGCAGAGTTTTGAGACTCTGAAGTCTAAGTTAACGACCGCGCCAGTGCTAGCATACGCAGACTTTTCTCTTCCATTTATTCTGGAGGTTGACGCCAGCCATGGGGGTTTGGGGGCAGTCCTTTCACAGGTACAAGCTGGCCAGATGAGGCCCATAGCTTATGCAAGCCGAGGCCTGCGACCCCCTGAAAGGAACATGGTGAATTATAGCTCCATGAAACTTGAGTTTTTGGCCCTGAAGTGGGCCATGACTGAGAAATTTCGGGAGTACTTGTTGGGCAATAAATGTGTGGTGTACACTGATAACAACCCCCTCAGTCACTTGTCCTCTGCAAAATTAGCCGCCACTGAGCAGAGGTGGGCAGCCCAACTTGCCTCTTTTGATTTTGAGATCAAGTATCGATCAGGGAGGAGCAACATCAATGCCGATGCCCTTTCACGTCAACACCCACCTGGCCCTCCAGATGTGGAGGCTATGCTTCCAGGTACGGCCATGCCTAAGCCATTACAGCAAGCTTTGGGGTTAGGGAAGGTTGACGCTACCCAGGCCTCTATTGCGGTCATGCCACAGCGAACCACCTCTGAGATTGTTGCTTCTCAACAGGCTGACCCAGCGATACAAGAACTACTGGAGTTCTGGAGGAAGAAGCAGCGTCCCAGTCGCGAGGTGCGGGCACGGTTGTCCCCACCCACCCTGGTTCTTCTGCGGCAATGGGACCGTCTTGTTGAGAGGGATGGTGTCTTGTACCGTAAGGTATTTCGGTCGGAGGGTGCGGAGACCGTGATGCAGCTGCTGTTGCCTAGTGCCTGGACCAGTGAGGTTTTGAATCTAGCCCACCAAGAGCATGGGCACCAGGGGGTGGAGCGAACGTTGGCACTCCTCCGGTCCCGATGTTATTGGCCGGGCATGTCCTCTGATGTTGCACAATGGTGTCATAGATGTGAGAGATGTCAAGTGGCTAAAGATGCCCATCCAAGGGTGCATGGCTTCATGGGTCATCTGTTGGCTTCACGCCCCAATGAAATTCTGGCCATGGACTATACCTCTTTAGAGCCTGCCCAGAGCGGCGTAGAAAATGTTTTAGTCCTGACGGATGTTTTCAGTAAGTACACCATTGCTGTGCCAACTCGAGATCAGAGAGCTGCCACGGTGGCCAAGGTTCTAGTGTTAGAATGGTTTTACAAGTTTGGTGTTCCTGCTCGTTTACATTCTGACCAGGGCCGTAATTTTGAGAGTTCTCTCCTGCAGCACTTGTGTAGCTTGTATGGCATTGTAAAATCCCGCACTACCCCATACCATCCACAAGGGAATGGTCAGTGTGAGCGATTTAACAGGACACTCCATGACTTGTTACGGACACTGCCAGTGTCCCGAAAACGGGATTGGCCTGTGTGTCTGCCCCATGTCCTTTACTGCTACAACACAACTCCCCATCAGTCGACAGGAGAGACCCCCTTTTTCTTAATGTTTGGCCAGGAACCAAGACTGCCACTAGATTTCTTGCTTGGTAGAGTTGAGAGTCCAGTCAGCGGGTCCGTTCATGAGTGGGTTCAAGAGCATCAAGCCCGCCTTCAAGTGGCAATTGAAGGTGCAAGGGAGCGTTTAGAACAGGCTGCTGCCTGCCGTAAGAGGGGTCATGATCAGCATGTGCGGGACCTTCCACTGAGGGAAGGACAGCTGGTGTTTTTACGGGACTTTAGTGCAAGGGGGCCTCATAAGACTCGAGATCGCTGGAGCTCTGTGAGGTATCAAGTACTGAGGGCACCAAGGGAAGGTGGCTCGGTGTACACTATTGCACCAGTGGATGACAACACCAAGGTCAAACAGGTCCACCGCACTATGCTGAAGGCTGTCATTGGAGTGGACCCGCTTGGTTGTCGCCCTCCCCATGAGTCACCACCAGCAGAAAAGGCCCCTCCTGACGAGGGTTTGTTTGAGTATGACCTGCGTGTTCTCAGCCAGCCACCTGCATTGG
Organism: Salarias fasciatus; assembly: GCF_902148845.1. Classification (NCBI taxonomy): domain Eukaryota; kingdom Metazoa; phylum Chordata; class Actinopteri; order Blenniiformes; family Blenniidae; genus Salarias; species Salarias fasciatus. The sequence continues at coordinate 36,746,085 of NC_043758.1, read as the reverse complement.
CAACTTCTGCCTGGCCCCCTTCCACCATGGCCACTGCCTCATTTCCAGGTCCATCCTTACACCAACTTCCTCCTCGGTCTGACCCTGTGATGACTCCGTCCCCGGGAGCTTTGACATCATCAGCTCCCTCTTTGGCTAGCTGTCCTTCAAGTCAGGTGACCCTGCGCCGAAGCACACGGCAAACGGCTGGCCAGCACTCAAATGTACATAACCTTCCACGGTCAGTGGTAGATGTTCGGGTTGCTAATCCTGCAGCCTCAGGCACCAATGCCGTAACTGCTCTGTTCAGACCCTGGAACTAGCTTGTCGTGCGAATTTGTTGATCGTCGGGACGACGATCCAAGGAGGAGGGGCAGAATGTAGCAGCATAGAGGTGTCTGCTCTATGTGCTGCATGCAGGCCAGGGCTGATTGGCTACTGATGAGCTGGCCCAGTATAAAGCCGAGCTCCTCCCTCCAATCTTCCTTTGCGCCCCTGCGGCTGACGTGTCATTTCTGGGTCAGAGGTCGCTGACTGACAGGGTGCTGCCTGTGTGCTGCTGCAGGTGTGGCTTTGGGTACTGCTCCATTGTTTGGCCGTGGTAGGTGTCTCTCTCTCTCTGCAGTGTAGTAGATGCTGTCCTGGGCTAATGCTAGTGTGGTCGCAGGTGAGGTGCTGCTGGCTGGAGTCCTCACGCCCTACCTTAGTGTTTGTGTTCTCCCCGCTGTGAAAGGTATTTTTTCACTCATATGCAGCACCATGTTCGCTAGCTACCTCATTAGTGATTAGAGCAATAATCACCTTTCCTTCGATCTAGGTGCTCCGGTGATCTGTTCTGAAGCCATTCCTGCCTTGTCTCCAGTGTGCCTTGTCTCCAGTGTGCCTTGTCTCCAGTGTGCCTCGTCTCCGAGCCTGCTGGTTGGGAGCCCTTCATCCCAAGCTCCTCTGTATCACGGCAGCAGCCGTGAGGCTACTGTGGGCCAGCGGCTCCTTTATTTACTGGGTGGAACGAACCTCCAGTTTGGAGCGTTGGCTGGGACAGCTGGCTGGGCACGCTCTTCATTTGGGGGTTGTCCCCCCCCCCAGCATGAACGAATGAGTGAATGTGTGTGCGTGTGTGTGTGTGTGCGTAAAGGTGCGGGTTGCATTTTATTGTGTCAGCAGTGTGTTTATTTCTATTTTTTTGTTGTTAATTGGGTTTGTTTCACTTGTTAGCCCGTAAGTGTTTTTATTTTCCTTCCCCCTTCAGCGGCTGGAGGTCGGTGGTGGCGAGCTGGTGCCTGGAAGGTGGCATCCTTTGTCGTTTGCTGTGTGCGGTGGTGGTTTGCTTCACTGGGTGTGGTTTGATTTGCTTTATTTTTGTTTAATGGATTGCTCCTCTCGGCATTCATTAGCTTATGCCCATCCACTAGGCCTCAGCCGAGAGTAAATCCCCCCCCCCTTCTTCCCTGGGTTTGGTGTGAGTTTTAAAGTGTTGTGCGATGTACTTTTAACATTTATGTTTGAATAAAAATTGTTTTTTGAGTTGGAACCACGTCTCTGTTGTCAGTGGGCAACGAACCTGTGTGCCTTCAGTATTCAATTCCCTGGGTGAAAGTCCCAGGGTGGCGTTGTCGGGTCGTAACCATTGATACTTCTCCTCCCATCCTAACTGAACTAGTATTATTCCTCGCCGCGCCACATTCGTATTTAAAAACCCGGTCGAAAGGGACATGAAATACTGTTCTGCGCATGTTCTACCCGCAAGGAATCATGGTCTTTTGAGTAAACAAACTACTTGTGATACTGTTTAATTGCTACGACGTAAATAAAATGTGCGGAAACGATCGTTCAGTTCTTCTCTTTTATTGAAAAAACAGTGCATCGCATCAATGAACATTTTACCACGTCTTGCCGGGTCACACTCTCTTTCTAACATGCAGAGAGAGCCTGCAGCGGCTACAGCGCCCTTCTTCCTCTGTGGTGTCTGTCTAAAATAAGGTTGAACATGCAAATAGCACACCGAGTGGCATGAAGTGCAAATGCAGTCATGGCGTCGTCTGTGCGCCGCGGTTTGAATGGGAATAGGCGAACTAGGCGGCCGCCTATGGCACAGTGTACAGGAGGGCCCGCCGTGGCCGTACAAGGGGCGCCCCGACGCTCCGTGTTCCGTGTGAACACTGCTCTGCACCGCTCCCACGTTGCATGTGAGTACCGCATCCTATATGTTTAGCTGTTTACGGTGGATATTCAGCAGACAATGGATATATCCGAGGTAAGCGTGGCGGCATCTGCGTAACTAACTCACCTCTGCCTCGGCGAGTGCGCGTGCTCTCTGGCTGCACACCTTGATTGACAGCACGACAAGGCGGAAGCTCGAAATTTATTGGCTGAAGCTGACCGGTGCTTTTTCGGATAACATGGTGGTCTATGAGACAAAATAAATTTTTATATTGCTTTATGCTAATATTATATTATTGTATCGAACCAGATTAACACATTTAAGCTCTGTTAAAAAATGATACATACATTGGAAACGAACGGAAACTCCAGACACGAGCTTTAACAGAAATTAATGAGACTGAATGAAGTCCCCCTTTTTTGCTGCCCCCCCCCCCCAAAAAAAAAAAAAGAAAAAAAAACACTGGAAATAGACAGTACTATGATAAATCACTGCCTTTAATAGCAGAATTTCTGGTGAAATCTTTCATTTCCCTCTTTGTTTTCATTTCAACCTGTCAATTTTTTTTTTTTTTTTTTTCATAAAATAAGCCAGGAAAGTAGAGCATGCAGTTGAAATTATAGTCACTGAAAACAAAACATTTACATGAATAAACAAGAACACTATATGATGATAAGGTTTCTGGGGGTGTCTCTCACCTACATACGGAGCCCCTAAAGGGACATCAAAAAAATTATTTTTTTAAGGGAGTTCTACGTGCTCACTAAAGCTTTTACGTGCGCGCGTGAAGTTGTTTATGTGAGCACTTATAACTTTTAAGGGAGCACGTAAAACTCAGCTCAAGTCCATAAGCTCCCGTCCGCGCGGATCCCTCCGGGGACATCTGCGCACAGCGTTGGGTGTACACCGATCGCACCACTATAAGCATGCTCCGGAGCGCTACAGCAAACATGATTGCTGGTCTTGATTCAGCTGCACCGGCAGCGGATGGCACGGCTATATTCATGGTTCAGAAGTCCCGCAATTTTGGCAAAAAAGAAACTTTTCTGGATTCTGGATATCGATCCTCTCAGGTCTGAGGTGGAGGTAAATAAGGAGGGGCTCAGTGGATGACTAAAAACTGGAATTAAAGGAGGACAGAAACACTTTGTCTGGAGGAAGATCACGCCGCAATGAGCAGCGTCGCCGAGGACGAACGGACACCGGCTGAGGTTTGAATAGGTCCGTTCATGTAACCCTGATATAGCAAATAATGAGGCTGACACACTTACACAGCTCATATTTTTATTGTTTCGTTTATTTATGTCTCATACAGCAGCTGCACTGTGGCCAGGTCCCCCGCCCCCCCAACACACACACACCCAGTACCGGACCGGTGCTGAGCAGGACACGGGACCGAGCAGGTGCTGCTGGACCGAGAGCAGCCGTCATCGTGGCAGAGATCCTGGAAAGATAAACAGAAATCTGCCGTTCATTGACCGCAATAGTGACCAGGCTGGGGAAGCAATAATCAATAATACACTGAACAAAATTAATGACAGTTTGTCGAAGTCTGAATAAAATGTTTGACTAAACGGCCACTGTCTGTATGTAATCTTCCGTCAGCTGATATATTATATCTGGGCTACTGGCATCACATTTTATTTATTTTATTTATAGATTTATTTTCATTCAAAAGATGACACAAAAAATATACAAAAAAGAAAGTAATACATACATGAATGAAAACAGAGCAGAAAGAATAATTTATGTCTGCCTCTTCTTTCATCAGTTCATATTTTTACATATTTTCACAATATTTACAAACACCATAATATTTTTCACCGAATTTTACACTCATTACACACACCTATTATTTTTTTCTCTATCTACCTCTTCTTTATCCAACCGCTTATATTCCGTCTCCAATTTCAATCATCTGTAATCAAAATTCAAAAACACATTCCATTCTGTCAGAGTAAACTTATGCAATGTTGGACACATAATCTCATGTGTCCAACATTGCATAATTTTCCAGTAATGTAGTTTTTACATTTCTTTTAAATGCTGTGATTATTCGCATTTCTTTCACTTCTTTCTGAAGGGCATTGCACAGATTGGTTCCCTTAACAGTCACAGTGAGTTCCATTATTTTTGTTATGAATCTGGGGTTTTTAAAAATGTCAATCCCTTAGATTATAAAAAAGTTCTTTTTTGAATCTTTCTTGAATTTTTCCTGGTAACATGTTCCTATTAGCTTTATATAATATCTGAAGTATTTTATATTCAACTATATCATCAAATTTTAAATAATTATACTTAATGAATAGTGGGTTTGATAGGTCTCTATTTCTATTATTACTTATAATTTTCAGGGCCTTTTTTTTTCAAAATGAACATTGGTTGTGTATAAGTTTTACAGGTCGTCCCCTAAATTTCCACACAATAAGTTAAATATGGAATAATTAGTGATTTATACAAGTTAAGTAATGCTGACTGATTTAAAACTGCTTTTACTTTATGTAATACTGCAATCGATTTAGCTATTTTATTTCTAATATAATTTATATGTGACTTTCAGCTAAGGTCTTTATCAATAATAACACCTAAAAATCTTGTTTTATGTACCCTTTGAATCCCATCTATTTTAATTGATATATGTATATTATTTTCTCTATCATTAAACAATATAAAATTAGTTTTTTTAACATTTAAAACTAATTTTTTGCTGTCAAACCACTATTTTATCTTGTTGAGTTCTACATTAACTACTTCTACTACCTCCTTTAAGTTATTTTCCTGAAAAAAATCACTGATTAGATAAATCATTTGCTAAACTTAGAGTATATTTACATTTCAGTCATGGTTCTTCAGGTCCGGTCTCCTCCGTCCAGCCTCCAGTCCGAGCCTCTCCTGGTTCCTACATCAAGTCCTCTCATGGCACCAGTGCATCTAAAGTAACTCCATCAGCCAGTACACTATTTTCTAAAACTACATAGGACAAAATAAAGTCACACACCATTTCGGAGCTAAACAGCACCTTTCCCTGCTGGATCTGAGCGTCTGAAATGCGCTCTGCAGCAGCGCGTGCGCTCTGCAGCAGCGCGTGCGCTCTGCAGCAGCGCGTGCGCTCTGCAGCAGCGCGTGCGCACTGTTAAAACTGCGCTCTCCGTGGCAGGATCCATCAGTTATTGAAAGTTAAAAATCCTTTATTAATCCCACAAGAGGAAATTTTATTAGATATTCTTTAAGAGCATTAGTTTTTTTTATATACATTCACTTTTGAATCTGTACTGAATATGTGCTGCTTGTGTTTTACGACATGTTGGAGGTTCGCTTTATAATTACGCCGCCAGGTTTTTCTGTGCTGCACCGCAAATCCACACTGACTCAAACTTATGTGCATGATGTCAGACCTGATTTCATCTTTCCATACCATTATCATATTGATAAATATCATAATAGAATAGAATAGACTTTATTTATCTCACCACGGAGAAATTTCAAGTTACAGAGGCTAGAACACACATGGGGGTGCAACAAAGCGATTGAAATGTGCAAATAAAGAGTAAGAATAATTTTGAATCTTAAGAATAATAGCAGAAATCCAAGATCTAACTTTATATATAACATGAAAATATAAAAGGAGCTATGCACAAATGCCGATCTCATCTTTCATATGGCAGTGCACCCTTGTGCCGTTTTATGATTGATTAATAAATGAGAGGCTGGCCTGGGTGTCTTTTATTGACTAAGCTACTAAGCGATGGCTTCACAGACTCACTTTTCAATGTTAACTTCGGTACTGGTTTGTTTGCTGTAGCGCTCCGGAGGATGCGTATAGGTGCGACCGGTGTACACCCAATGCTGTGCGCAGATGTCCCCGGAGGAACCTGCGCGGACGGGAGCGTACGGACGTGAGCTGAGTTTTACGTGCTCCCTTAAAAGTTATAAGTGCTCACGTAAACAACTTTACGCGAGCGCGTAAAAGTTCTACGTGCTCACGTAAACAACTTGACGCGAGCACGTAAAAGTTCTACGTGCGCACGTAAAAGCTTTACGTGAGCACGTAGAACTCACTTAAAAAAATATTTTTTTTGATGTCCCTTTAGGGGCTCGTAAAAAGGACTTAAAACATGAACAAATTATTATATTATGTTCTGGGTATGACTTCACTTTTTTTTCAAACATGTGGTTCAATTTGAAGTAGTTACAGTAACTGGCCAGTAGGTGGAGCTGCGCTCATTAATGTGTTTTGAGAAGTTTGCGGTCACTACAGAGTGAGCCGTCAGCTGCGCCGCCACAGAAACGTTAGTTATACTTTGTCGCTGTTGTTTCATGTAAGGAAAATTGGAGATACAATTACATAAGAAAGTAATATAACATAATCAAGCCTTTGATTGTGTCTGAGATCGGAAATAATTAGGATCGTGATTGTTTATATAAACGAGTGAACCCGAAACAGTTAACGGCTCCAACCGGCGCCATATCCCCAGTAATGTTGCAAAGGAATGTAAAAAACTGTCTGCTGAAGGGGTTTAGATCGGCAGCTGTGGGCGGGGACGAGGGCTCCAGCTGGCGACTGGGTTGTAAGGAGATGGAGCTTTGCCTGAATGAATGAATGACTGAAGGAACGATCGACAAGATTCATAAGGGCCGCCCACAATGCAGGTCTAACCAATAGTACAGCAGTTTCCGGTGGATTGTGTGAATACGGCTGAAGACGATTTGTCCAACGCTATGTTACATTTTAAGAAGAATGAGTCAAATTGAAAACATGATCTCAGTTGTGGATTTCTTTATTATTATTTTGAACAAAGAGAAGGACAGAGACTATGATAAATATTAGGTATTTAAAAAGATGTTATAGGATCAGTTAAAAAAGTGAAAGAGTTCATTGGGGAATAAGTTCGGTTAAAAAATAAGTTCAATGATTGTAAATACCTTTTTTTTTAAATAGTAGTTTACTGGATGTTGTATGATTATATGCTCGTAATTCTAATGTTCTTCATTTAGATAAGTGTTAATAAGTGTTTTGATAAGCCTGCGGTCACTAGAGAGTGAGCCGTCAGCTGCGCTGCCACAGAAACTTCATAGTTATAGTTTGTCACTGTTGTTTCAGGAAAAATAAATCATTTACACCAACGATGGACTCCATAAGTTACACTTCTCACCAGAGGGGCATAGGTTTAAAAATAATCAGAAACTTACATGTAGTGCCTTCAAAATAATTTATTAAAGAAAACAATGATTAACAGAACAATTTCAAAACATTCTCCCTCAAGTTTACTGGAGTCTGCACATACCTTATTAATTAACTATTTACAGGGGAAAAAAGAACTATGCCTCTGCAAATTGGCCGGATGCCCCAATGCCAAAGTCCATGTTAGCTTTGAAGTCCTCATAAGAGAGGCCAACAGGAATGCTCAGGGTCAGGCTACAGGTGTTCGCCTTCGGAAACCGTGACGAGTGCTCCATTTCTTGGTGGATGAAATTAAGTTCTGGCTGTGGAGTGAAACCAGTTGCTGGAATTTTTTCCAACCCAGTGGCAAATACGAGAATCTGTGGTAGATTGACTTCCGCTTCACCACCTAAACGTCAAAAGAGGACAGTATATTACACTGTATAGGACCAACAACACATAACATTAACAGGGGTAGTCATACCTTCCACCTCCAAAAGCCAGTCCCTCCAGAAAGCCAGTGTTCTTGACTCTGCACGTCGCCTGTTAGACCCAGCTTGGCTCAGGATCGGCTTGAAGAGATCTGTCAGATCTTTAGCTGACAGTGGAGTGGTGTCCTCGAGGAAAATGCTCTGAAGTACGTTTGGATTACGAACCACTTCCTCTAGGACACCAAACGTCAGCAGGCCATCCTTGAATCTGTAAAATTAAAAACCTCTTTCACTGAGGAAGCATAGAATTTCGTAAAAGTAAACAACAATGGTAACTCATTTTCAGAACTCACTGTTGGAGAGCAGCTTGGATCCTCCCATGGCAGTAATACTGCGTCACTGCCTGGAGGAGGTCGTCCTTGTCCTCTAGTGTTTGGAGGTGGAGTAGTCCTCCCATTGGGGCGAGCTCCTCAGCTGCTCCATTAACAGCCTCTCTCACCAGCTCCAGAGTGGTTGCTTGTGATATCTGGATAGAAATAAGAAAAACAAGTAAAGAAATCACAAGGGGATAAATCAAGATTCAGAAAAAAGTAATGATACTTCAATTGTATTGTATTTCGAGGTTTGCTTAATTTAGAAAACCTAAAATTAATATCACATAACTATTAGAGTGAATATTATCGTTATTGTTTTCATAACATACTTTAACTATTGACAGCATTTTTAGCCCTACAATTTCGTGATGTCAAAAAGTATGACTGGCAGGGTTCAGTAAATTTGGACCAAATGGCAAGTGAGTATGAAGTCAGTCTGCATACTGTAAAAGACAGTAACGTAAAGCGGTTGCCTGTACAATGCCAACTTCAAAAGTAGATCACAATATTTTAATGAATGACTCTTGTCATAGAGCTTCACGTTGTGTCAACATGTAAACTGCACTACACATGAACAAGGGTGGAGTAGACAGAAAAAATAGGTAAGAAGAAGGGGAAATTTGATGAGTTAGGATAGAGAGAGCAAAATTTTTTTTTTTTTAAATTTTTTGACAAAATACTTGTATACATATGTAGAATATGAAATATATAATTAGTATTAGTAAAGACTCAAAACAATGACCATTTCACAGTAAAAGAATACAATAATATATTGATGCCAGCTATCATTTACAAATTATATTTAACGTACTTGAGTCAACTTTTCCTGGAGTGTATGGTCCCATACATCATCAATGCTGGTCGGCTCTGCCGGCAGACCAGCCACCTGTCTGTAAAGGCGCTCTGAAAAAAAATGTGGCGAAACCCCGCCTTGGATAAGGGCCACCGACAGCATCCGGCCAGCCTCACGGTAGAGATTTTTATGAAGTGCTGTCCAAATAGAAGAGAATTAAAAATGTTTAGTCTGTTTAATGTCACTATTATATAATTAAAGGTAGTGGCATTATACAATTGATTTTAATGGGCAAAGAATGGACGCTCTGACACCCTAACAAAAATTGTAACTTATATTTTTATAGAAATTATAAATGTGAACATACCAACCACATCCAGGGCCAGTGTTTTTTTATCTTCAGGTCCCTCAAAGATTTTTGACTTTTTCAATTTTGCCACAAGAAGACGGCAAAATTCCCTTGTAGGGCCTCCTGCATCAATGGCACCCTCTCCAGTTCCAACTTCGTCGACAAAAACAACATCAACTCTGGATAGAGGGTCAAAGGCGGTTCGCTTGAAGGCCCTAAGGGCACATTCAAGCTCCTCGCCTCGCACCACGTTTATTTGGTTTGCAGCTGGGGTGTCCCATTTGATCAGTTGCCGGATATTTTTAAGAATGTCTCCAATTTCAGATGACCTAATGGAAAACCATAAATTCAAAATTAATTTCTTATAACTTCAATGGTATAAATATTTAAAAAGGCTACATAAGCACACTTACACAGAGATTTCCTCCGGAGCTGAGTCATGCTGTGACAAAGTTGGAGCTGGAGCTGGTGGAGCTGGAGGTGCAGACCGATTAGTAGGTTGCAGCTGAGTCGAGGGCCCCTGTGATGTGGCTGCTGGTAGAGGAGCTCTAATTGGTCCTGAAGGTGGTCCAGAAGATGTTACAGCTCTGACTGCTTCCGAAGATTCTTCAGAGGGTGTTGAAGGGTCCTTTAAAATTAAATATAAAAAAAAAAATTACATTTCTATGCATGATCACTTTTTTTAAAATACCATATTAAAGGCTTAATTTCTAACCTGTGGCATTAAGTACAGAGCACTTCTGTTGAGCACATTGCTCTGTTGTATGTCAGCTGGAGTGTCTTCACTTATGCATATTATTTCTCGGGTGGCATTAACCCTGCACAACGCGTATTTTTCGGGGCACCCATTTACTTGGAGCCTTAAGGCCTGATGGAAGGCCTCTCTGTTAAGGTCCAGTCTCACGTGAACCCTCACGATCGGAGTAGCATCTGGAAATAAAATCGAGGACAAACATCAGTCTAAATGATAAATATTGTTTTTATCTTGACTGGGGGAAAAAAGATACCTCTTGGTGTGGTGAAGCGAGTTAGGTTTGAATGTCTAAAAACGGACACTCTGAATGACACCTGTCTCTCCCTCCTGTTACTCCTTATATGCCTGATTGGCCCACCAGCACTTGGGAACATATTCAGCCTGCAAAATGAATACAAAAAAAAAAAAATCACAACAATAGTAGTAACAACAAACATTTGGAAATGTGAATCAAGCATTTTTATTCATGACTCCATCATTGTCTATCAGCAATACAATCTGACTAACCTGCCTAATCTGCTAGCTTTTGTCAATAACAATCTGAAACCTTAGGTTAAGAAATCATAGAAAATAGAGGGTGTGTGAACTGCGTAAGCCGGAAGTTGTGATCTCCCTCCCTTTGCCAGTCAGTTTTACATGTAAGTATGTGTGTGTGTATATATATATATATATGTATATATATATATATATATATAAACCATATAAATCTGCATTTACCACAGATTATTCAAATAAAACTGAATAAATATATATTAACTTTGCTTGTATTGTTATAATGCAATTGTACCTGAACGTCACATTGAGATGATTTGAATACAACAGGAGAGTAACTGCACTAGAGGTGGGTTTGTGTTTTTATAATGCTTGTTAGAAATGAAGGAGTTAATTAAAAAAAGCTTAGCTCTCCATGACTTGGAGGAGCTGCAGCATTGGAGGAGACAAGTTCTCCCGAAGGGTTTGAACGCTGCTGTTCAGTATGGCTTTTAAAATGTTGTACTGTCCCTGAATGCACCTCGTGCGCACTAAAACAGTTCCCTGTATTAAAAATTCTCCATTTAAACCACAAACAGCCGCTCGATTATTCACTATTTGCTTTTCAATAACACATATTTGGCCAGGTAAACTTAAAAGTCACCAGATTCAATGAGAAAGTCACCAAGTATATTTTCCAAAATAATGTTTTTGCTCTGCGTACTACTCATACAACAGAATGCAGCTTTGCCAAGCCCGCGGTTTTCCAAATTGGCAGGTGTCGTGCCAAAAAGTGATTCCCTGCCATGAACTGCTTATTTTGCTTGCCAAAAGTTGATTCATGCCTCCGGTATTGTATTTAGATCGATATTTTGACTAAAAATTATTTAATTTAACACAGCAGAGTTAGATTTACAACATTTGAGCAAAACCAACACTTTATACCACTTAAAAAACGAGTAAAGGGACATTACAATGTCAAAATCAGCTTCTTTTTTTTTTTTTTTTGCTTGCTAAAAGCTGATTCCGCGGACCGGAAATCAATTTCTGGCAGAAATCAAGTTTTGGCACACCGGTATTTAACAGTGATATAAGGCAATTGGACGTACCGGACGCTATGAAACGCAAACACAAATAAACATCGTTGGATGATCGGAAACAAACTTGTTTGAGCCCGATTAAGACTGCTGCACAGCCACAGAAGCTGCGCTTTTCAGCTGTCCGTGGACCGGAAATCACTTTATGGCAGGGAATCACATTTTGGCACGACACCTGTTATTTGCATTCCTGCTTCGGCGGGTGAAAAAAACAGTCAGCGGTATATGGCAGAGACAGTTTTATGTGTAATGCAGAAGCTTAGCTATGGCAATGGAAAACATTAGAAATGTATAACACAAACATGTAACGCGATTTTTGCTTTTTTTCTGTGATACATTTAACAGCGAGAGGACCCAATTGCGAATAATCAGCTCCGCAATATGCCCGGATTTTAAAGCGGTCTAAAGAAAAATAAATAAATAAATAAATAAATAAATAAATAAATAAACAAAAAAAAAATTGACGTGTTTTGGTTGTGAGATTTGGATGACCCAAACTGAATGCGACAGTGACTTTTAGCAGTTACTATGGTTCTGTTAATCAACATAACCAGAATGAGCGCTGAAAGTAACTTTTTTTTGTACTTACCGTTGTAACAGAGTGTCCTCCTCAGGATTGTCCAAAATGCGTTGCAAATTGGTGTTTATTCTATCTCTAAGGGCGATAAGTCGCCTCCGGTGCCTGTTGTCTGGTCTGTCAGTCATTTCTGAATACCAAGACATTGGCGCCTATATATTGACAAAATTTCGCGGGATAAGTAATGCGCCAAAATTGACCAATTAGACAGGTCTATTGTCTTCCTGTCACCCATTACGTAGCCTACGTATTTGCGTCATATCTGTCTTTATTTTGGGTGATTTCAGGTACAGTTGGACATTTAAGCTTTTCCATGGTTTTTGATATGAAAAATAAAGTGCAACTTTGTTTTATCTCTGAAATAGCAGCTCAAGGTACACAGTAAAATATGGAGTGTCAATATTTCTGAGTCAACATATTGTAACCTAGATAGAGTAATTACAACTCTATGCAGAGTAGACCAACTGCAGCACCAGAGTTAAAAGTCAGTGTAAAGTTCTGGCTGCATGCAGTGAAAATTCAACTCTACACAGTGTTGCTTAGTGCCAGTGAGTCTGCATACAATATTGTGGTTATGCTAAAGTTTTTACAGATGCTTCAAAAAGTCGAAACATGAAAATTGGAGTGACTTTTACAGTACCAGAGTTTGTAGTTAAAGTTGTAAAGAAAGTAAATAAAGATGTAGCTCCCTCACGGATTGATCACAGGCACGAGTAGTGTAAAAAACAGGGTTTATTGACTCCACAACCCGTGAGAACTAGTGACAAGGAAACACAATGAAATACATATTAAAACACACTCTTCAACAATTAAATGAAATAAACTATACAAAAGTAAGACAAACCTCGTGAGCTGCCATCCACGAGGGGCTAAAACTTCTTGTATTTGTCTTGTTGCTTCTTTTATCTTCAGTTTCTTGGCTTACAAACTTATTATTTGAACATTTTTCCCTCTTTTTACAAACACTGCTGGTGTCGCAGCGGAGCTGAGTTCGCTATTAATTAAGGCCGGGTGGAACCAAACACCTGAACAAAGGTTCCGGTCTACTTCAGCACTAGATGGCGCAAGAACAAAAGATATTAAACAAATAAAGATAAAGCCTAAATATGTGAGTCTGTTACACTCCCACCAATCACTTTATGATTTTAAATGAAAATTATTGCTCACGATTTGATTTACAGATGCATTAAATGAGTAATGAATTATGAACCATGTAGAATATTTTGAGCAGAGTGAGGTTGGGCGTCTTCAGTACGCTTCCAAGACGATAACTGTCTTATGAGTGGGTCATTCCAGATGAGCTGGTTTGGATACACATTTCCTTTTCCATCTGGACCAGAATGTGCTGGCGAGGAGTTTGACATGACGCCACCTCTTGCAGAGATGAAGAGCTTTCTTGACAAAAAAGGGACTGAAGCAGTCTGTTCCACAGTCAGTGGTTTCCATCCCATCCTTTGGGAGGTCAGTCATCCTTTGCTGCTCAGTACATCTTCCATGCTTTTGACACCTAACACATTTATGGATAGGAAATGAAACAACTTTGTTGCATCCCAGAATCCAATATCCACTGGCCCAAACTTCATTCATCGTGATCCCTCTTCCTTGATGGTGTGTTTTCTCGTGATAATGTTTGACAAGTAATGTTGACACCTTACTGTCTCTTGGCAGGATCACGGGATGTTTGACATGGGAATGGAGGGCAGCATGTGTTAAGTGTCCTCGAACTCGAAGTATGCTTTGGTCATCCAGGAATGGTCGTAACTTGCACAACTTCTTGATTTTGTCTTTGGTTTGCATCACCTTATGTTTAAGGAACTGGATTTCTTGAGGGAACGCTCTTTCTTGAATCATTCTGATTATCAATAACTCTGCTTCCTTTCTCTCTTGTAGACTGCTTGCATCACAGGATCTTGGTTTGTGGTCCTTTGCTTCTCTCACAAAGCGTTTGAGTCTTGCAATGGCTTTAATCATTCTTGACCAATCAGAGAACTTGTGTAGGCGAACCAAAAGTGACCTTTTCTCTTCAGCTTGTGCCTTGTGGACTTGAACCTTTTTTACTTCAGGATCACTGCTTGATGGCTCTCCCACCTTGATTTCACTGCTACTTACAACCCTTTGCCAGAGAAGATCTGGGCCGGTCAGTAGATGGTCCTTTAATGAAGTTTCTCGGAACTTATGGGAGGCATCACAGACAACACGACTCTTTCCAGGCTGATGTGGATGATGACTGGTGCAGATTTTGATATCTGGCAGGTTAAGCCTTTCACTTTCAAATAGAAGTGGCATCTCGTAATGACCATCCTCTTTGTCCTTAATGCCTTCCTTCATCTTTGCCAGAAATCTGCGAACTTCCTGAGAGACCTGTGTGTCTTTTGATGATTCCTCAACAAAATCAGACTTCAATGCTTTGGGAATGTCAGCAGGCGATACCATTTCCCTTATCTCTGTTCTGTAGATGTAGTGAACTTCACTGGTGAGGCTTGAAGAGGGCTGAGTATCTGGCACCACTTGCTTCACAGTGACTTGGTGACTGATTCCAAAAGAATCTCCATGATCAGGACATGGATTGCTGAATCCAACAATACTCCATCCCAGATCAGTTTTTAGTGCAAATGGCTGATTTTCTTTACCAGGCACAACCTGTCGTGGAATGAGTGCTTGAGGACAGTTGTAGCCAATCAGTAGGCCAACATCACAGCTTTGTAGTGGAGCAATTTCATCTGCCATGTGTTCCAGATGGGGCCACGTCTTGGCAGTTGTGGGTGTTGGAATATGGTCTCGATTTGCAGGTATGAAGTCTCTTGCGTATGTCACTGGTAGGGTAATTATCTTGTTTGAGTAAAATCCTCGTACTTGTAAGCCAGAGACCTTGTGACAAAGCACAACTTGATTTCTTGAGGACATCGTAGTGAGCTTTAGCTGAACAGGTTCACTTGTGGTATTCAGAGCCTTTGCAGTATCTTCAAGGATGAATGTTGTGTCACTCTGTGTATCAAGGAGTGCATACACAAGGATTTCATGCTTGGGCTCGCTTTCAGCTGACACCCATACAGGAATGATGGAAGATGTCTGAGTGTCTTTGAGGTTCTGCATGACTCTGTTTGACGTCGCTTCATTTGGTGGTGTCACAGTGTCTGGCGTATTACCTTGGTTTCGTTGCTTTGTCTTGTCACTGCTCTTTGCCGTATTGTTTGTTGTCTCAGTTCTTTCTTTAGTTCGGTTGTCATGGAGACATGTTGGATGTTTCTTCTCACATGTACCACAGGTTTCTCTGTCTTCACAATCCCTTGAGCGATGGCCAGATTTGAGACAGCCAAAGCATAACTTCTTCTCTTGCGCAAACTTTAGTCTTTCATGAATGCTTTCATTTGTGAACTTCCAGCAATTCAGTAGACTGTGTCCCGACTTCTCACAATAGACACAACTTGCATTTGCTCTTTCACTTTCGTCTGACTTAGTGACCAGGACCTTTGCACTGTGGTTCCTGTGGCTTGGTATCTTTGTCCTTACATTTTCACTTGGTCTCAGCGCATGAAGAGATGTTATGGGGTTACATGCAATTTTGGCTTCACGTGAAATGAACTCCACAAATTCACTGAAGCTTGGAAAGGTGTGACTCTCCTCTTGCATTTCTGTGACCTTTCTGTTCCACCTTGATATGAGCCAGTCTGGAAGTTTTGTAAGCATCCTTTGGTTTTCATTGCAGTCATCGAGCACTTGAAGCCCTTTAACCTGTGACATGGCTGATCTACAGCTGCGCAGAAAGTCAGCAAACTCTTGAAGTTCTTCACTGTCCTTGGAGCTTATTTTGGGCCATGCATCGAGTTTGTCTCTGAATGTCTTGGCTATGAGGAAGGGATTGCCATACCTTTCCTCTAGAACTGTCCATGATGTATTGTAAGCTGACTCAGTGCCAAGTAGAAAGTAGCCTTCTATTGCCTTCCTTGCAGCTCCACTTACATACTTCCTCAGGTAGTAAATTTTTTCTTCTGCAGGAATATTTTTTCTGTCGATCAAGGTCTGAAAGGAAATCTTCCAATCACTGTATCTGAGTGGCTCACCACTGAATACTGTAGGCTCTGGAACAGGTAGACGACTTGCACTCAGAGTTTCTGCAAATGCTTTGACAAGGTCTGCTGGTTTTACTTCTTGGAGAGGTACACCTGTTTGTGGTGAGGAGTAACGTTTGATGGGTAAGTCACTGTTTTCAGACTTGACTTCATTTTTCATGTTAGAGCTGTGATGAAGTATGTCATGTATTTCTTCATCTGAACATTCACTTTGCTCATATACTCTTTGTCTTGCTTTTGCTGCATTTAGCTTTTTGACTGTTTCAAGTCGCTCTACTTCTCTGCGCTTAGCTTCTAGCTCTCTTTTTCTTTGTGCGATTTCTGCTTCTTGTCTTTCAATTTCCTTGATGTGACTTTCTTGTTCCAGAAGAACTTGTAAGGCAGCTTCATTTGCAGCAACTTCAGCAGCTGCATCTTGTCTTTTCGCAGAGTACATGCTGGAGTGTCTGGATGAACGCTTTGAATGAATAGAGAGCTTAGTGTGGTGTGACTTGACACTTGACTTGTCTGAGGCTGCTGACTTAAATACAGACTCAGTGTCCTTGCATATGTCTTCACTCCTATGACTTTCCATTTCCTTTGTTTTCAGACATCTTATTGCAGTTTCACAGATTTTCCTTGTAACTGCCTCACATGTGTCGATCCTACGCCTTGTGTCATTGTCTGGAGATTCAATGCGTCTCAGCTCATCATAAGCAGCATTTACATTTTTTGCAGCATTTGTAACCTCGGTGATGTGTTCTTGCAGCAGATCCTTGGAGCATTGACCATCTATAGCTGTTTTGGCATCTTTGGTGACAGCCTTCCATTTCTCATAGCTCTTACTGAAACGATTTGCAACTTTACTTATTTGCTCCTCGTACAGCTCTTGGCCCTTCTCCGTCAGCTTCCGGACTCTTTGGCTCTTACGTGGCTCTTGTGAGGTAGTTGGGATGTCATCTGCTGTGCCTTCAGCTGGTTGTGGCTGCTTATCTGCGCCGACTTGTTCATCATCACAAACTTCTATGACTTCTGGATTAACCTCACACTCTGCCATGGTTTGTTTTGGTTTATCTTATTTCACTTTAAATGTAGGAATTAATGTGGCAACTTAATGTTTGGCAAATGTTATTAGGACTTACTATTGTAACTTAAAGTTATGCAAGTTAACTGAAACTTATTACCTATTCTTCACATGTAACATAAAGCATGAACTTAAATTCCCACAGCAAAGTTGAAAACAATCATTGAATGTCTCAAACAAACCAGTAAAACTTCTGCTATTACTGAGGATCACTTAATATGTACAGTATGCAAGTTGCTTAACAGCAATAAAACATGGACCTTGTGAATATCAATCACCTTGAACACGAAAAATGTAAATAAGCACTCAAATCAATTCTTTTTCTTTTCCAAATATGAACAAAGATGTCTTCTTTCAAGCAATAGTCTCTTTCAAACTTGTCTTACTCTTATGAAATAAACTTAATGAGTCCTCTATTTAGCAACTTTCATTTTGATGAACCTGGCCTTTCAGCGATTGTTGCTTCCTTGGCGATGAGCATCATGGCACGGAAGATGGCGGGTGGAGGCGCTGTCATCTCTCTCATCCCTGGCACGTCCTGTACTCGTCCACCCATGCGGTGCAGAGGAGTTCTCACTGTAGCTCCCTCACGGATTGATCACAGGCACGAGTAGTGTAAAAAACAGGGTTTATTGACTCCACAACCCGTGAGAACTAGTGACAAGGAAACACAATGAAATACATATTAAAACACACTCTTCAACAATTAAATGAAATAAACTATACAAAAGTAAGACAAACCTCGTGAGCTGCCATCCACGAGGGGCTAAAACTTCTTGTATTTGTCTTGTTGCTTCTTTTATCTTCAGTTTCTTGGCTTACAAACTTATTATTTGAACATTTTTCCCTCTTTTTACAAACACTGCTGGTGTCGCAGCGGAGCTGAGTTCGCTATTAATTAAGGCCGGGTGGAACCAAACACCTGAACAAAGGTTCCGGTCTACTTCAGCACTAGATGGCGCAAGAACAAAAGATATTAAACAAATTAAAGCCGCAAGCGGCATTGGACGGGACCTCGCCCTCTGGCAAGGTGGCCCGACTGAGGTCGTCCTCGTACCTTGATGACCGAAGTCCAAGTCACTGGGAACCTTGCTCCTCCATAGACTTCCAGCACCCTCTCACCCACTAACATGGAGCTGTTAGCATCTGTCATCCGCAAACATGTAGCTGTTAGCATCTCCAATCCGCTAACATGTAGCTGTTAGCATCTCCCATCCGCTAACATGTAGCTGTTAGCATCTCTCATCCGCTAGCATGTAGCTGTTAGCATCTTCCATCCGCTAGCATATAGAGCTGTTAGCATCTCGTATCTCTCACCCGCTAGCATGTAGCTGTTAGCATCTCTCACCCGCTAGCATGTAGCTGTTAGCATCTCCCATCCGCTAACATGTAGCTGTTAGCATCTCCCATCCGCTAACATGTAGCTGTTAGCATCTCTCATCCGCTAGCATGTAGCTGTTAGCATCTTCCATCCGCTAGCATATAGCTGTTAGCATCTCGTATCTCTCACCCGTTAGCATGTAGCTGTTAGCATCTCTCACCCGCTAGCATGTAGCTGTTAGCATGTCCCACCCACTAACATGTAGCTGTTAGCATCTGTCATCCGCTAACATGTAGCTGTTAGCATCTCCCATCCGCTAACATGTAGCTGTTAGCATCTCCCATCCGCTAACATGTAGCTGTTAGCATCTGTCATCTGATTCAGCAGGGGCCACGGCAATGGATTGCAGTGCGGGAAGCTCCATTGCCGTGGCCCCCGCTGAATCGGTTGGATTTCAATAACTTCTGAAGGAATCCAAGCTGCACCATGTTTGTCTGAGTGAGTATATGAGCAGGCACACACCTATAAATAAGGTCCAGGTATCAAAAAAACCGGAGTTGCCCTTTAACACTGTTGAATTTGAAATTATCCCTGTGCTTTGTTAAAAATGTCATATTTTGCAAAAATATGGGGTGTGAGGCTCTTATTTTGATAGTCATGTCTGCTCCACTATGTCAAACACCAATATATCCATGTGAGTGTGATTCCATACATTCATTTGCCTGTTTGAGCAGCAATCCATCACTCGTGTGATTTATGGTCACGGAGCGCCATCTACTGTGGAAAGCAGGGACAACATGCAGGATGTTTTACAGCAGCTCTCAGATCAGCCCTGAGGCTCAATGCCCATATATGGCATAAGTAGGTCACATGATGTTAGAGTGTGACTCGGCAGACACACAGTTTCTCTTTGGTCAAAACAGCTGGGGAAATGCATTTCCGTGGACCAAAGTGAGCAAACAATGTCAGAAAGTGATAGGAAATTTAGTTGTCTTTCACTGTAGAGCTTTTCAGAGCAGTCAGACTTATAGTTTTGAAACGGGAGGCTTAATTGATGAAGAAGGAGAGAGTTTTTGAGCAAAATTTGAGCAAAATTTTGAGCAGAAAGTGTGAATGACGGACTTCCTGTTGCATTTAGGTCATAGGCACGAGTGAGTAAGTTGTAGATGTCGATGAGACGAACGCGTGCATATGTTTCTTTTCTCTGTACCACACTGTGAAGGGTGAAACAGTCCATATTAGTGGTTTTTGAGTGAAAAGTGTTTTGAGGCACATTTGGTTTGACAGGAAATAGCGGACTTCCTGTTGGATTTAGGTATAGGTATGTCTCTTGGTAAATTGTAGAGCTCGATGAGACGAACTCATCCATGTTGATTTTATTTCTCTGCGACATTCGTGCGGGTCGCACTGTCCATTGTAGTGTTGCAAGTGCGTTTTCAGACTTCAAACTTTAAGGGTTAATAAAATCCACACCCTGAGACTTTTGAAAAAGTTTTTAACAACTTTGGGAGAGACACTTGTCCTCTTTTATTTGGCACCAACCTGACGTCTCCACGACAAGCGGTCTCGGAGCAGATAATTTTTAAAGGAGGAGTCATTTTTTGCCAAATTTTACACTGAAAGGGAAATAGTGGACTTCCTGTTGGGTTTAGGACATTTTTGTCAATGAGAGACTTTTAGATCTCGAGGAGACGAACGCATCCACATCGATTTGGTCTCTCTGCGACATTCCTAATGGTTGCTGTGGCTATTTTACTGTTTCTAGGTGGCGCTAGAGAGCAGATGAGGTTATAGGGTTAATTTTTTCATTATATCAAGTGCCCACCGGTCCGGATGTCCGTGCCAAATTTGGTGAGTTTTCGTGCATGTTTAGGGGGTCAAATTAGTGCTCGAGTGCGACAGTAAAATAATAAGAAACAAACGGACGAAGAACAATAGAGGCCTTGCCCTCAGGCAAGGTGGCCTCAGTTGAGGCCACCTCGCCCTCGGGCTCGGTCCCTAATAAAGATAAAGCCTAAATATGTGAGTCTGTTACAAAAGAGTTGTCAGTTTATGTGGGGGAAATGCTGCCTTTAAAAGTGGTGATATGCACAGATTGTAAGTCAGTATAGTGACCCAGACAGTTTTTTTTTTTTTTTTGTTTTGTTTGTTTATTTGTTGGTATTATTTTATTTTATTTTTATACAAGACTTTCGTTTAGGCGATATCCTTCTCTAATCACACCAGTTGGTGGCGGTAATGCACCATTCCAGTTTGCCAACAGCCATTAAGAACACAGGAAGAACAGGAGTCTGCACACACGTGGAAGCCCTGCTACATATGGATGCATTCCCTTGCTGGTAAGATTGTTTAAAAATGATTTTTCAACTCAGCACTATTTTATAGTGTCACTGATGTCGATTGAGTACATGTAGACAACATGCAGTCATTAGTTTGACGACGTCAAATTCACTTTGTCTGAATCCGAAAAACTTCAAGTGGCTACGTGGGGGTCATCCCTATGTTCCCCGGGTCCTATGCTGCCCTCTATTAATACCGGGGAACATAGGGCCCTTTTGGAGAAGAGCGGGGAGCATAGGACCTTTATGTGGAAAAAGGGTCCTATATTCCCCGGTCATTACAAAGCGGGGAACATAGGACCCGGGGAACATTTACGCTCCAACTGTTGCTAACATTCAGAATCTCAGATGCACCTATTTAACTACGTGTTTCTTCTGAATGGTGCTGAGATACTATTATTGAGACTTGTTTAGTGGCACAGCTTTAACAACTCCATTATTTTGTTTGTGTGTTGTAAATGCTAATTACCTTCCATCATAGGCGAACGAACTTGTGGAAGAGCAGCTAACCTGTTACTGTCTTCATACTGTAGCGGCTCAGTGAAAATGATGTTACTGTTTCATATAAAAAACACCAATTCTAGAGCACATCAATAGATAACTCTGTGTAACCACTTAACTGTTTAACTTGATTATCTCCTTTTTCTCTCTGTTTTTTTGAACAGAATATGCTGCTATGTCTTGTGTTTGGTGGGGACAGGAAGTATGTTCGGCTGTCTGACCTAACATTGGATGCCCTTTTGAAGGAAGATTAGTTAGAACATCAGGATGAAGCAATATTATAATTTTTACTTTGTCAATGCACCTAATTGATCATAAAAACACTCCATCTGAACTACCTAAGCTAATAATTGTTTCAGCTGCGCCTTACAATGAATGAGCATCTTATCTTGTCTTCAGCTTTGACTTAACATTATTTTATGAACACAGGATCACTGTACTTAGTTAAATCAATGATTTTAATTCAGAGGAAATGTATGCCCTCAATTTTTTTACAATGTCTGTATGTTTTTTCCTTTTCCTTCCTGTTGTGCCATTGTGCCTGAAATGTAACATACCTGAAGGCAGAGAGCTAAATATGAAGGTGTATGACCAGTCTGACACAGAAGTTGATGCTGAGGTTTTTGAAGAAATATTGAAAGGAGTCACCTGGAACCTTTAGAGTCACGCTGAGCCATGAGCAACCAGGTAATCACTCACCATTCACATATATGTTCATATTAAATGCAAAGGTTGAGATTGGAACTTTAACAGTTCCTTTTAATGTTTCTGGTATGTTTATATTCCTTAATGCACAGGTGCCTCGCTAACATCATCATCCTCACCATGAAATGAGACTGTCATTCTGAATTTCACAATGTGTGGCCCTCCTGAGTAAGCAGCCACTGCTGAAGGAAGTCAACCTAAAAAGCCATGCCATATAAAATATGAAGTAAAAGCGGTGGGTAGTCTAATTTGAATGTTGAACCATTTGATGTGGAGTTTTTTTATGTAATCGTTTGTCTATCTCACTTTTGGTTTAAAATGTTCTGACTTCATGTTTTGTTTCAATTTCAGTCAATTTAAAAAAATCATCACAACAAAGCCCGGCTGTGAACGCATCATGCAAGAGTATGCAAAAACCAAATCTCTGACAGATGCAACCAGAAGACAGATGATAAACATACTTACTGCTCAGATGACAGAAACACATGGGTAAGAATCATACATGTATAATATAGAGAAACATTGTTAGTATCGGAATATTATTAATTGTGATGTCCTATGCCAGTTGAGTGATGGTTATCATCGAATTTGTTTTATTCAGGACATCTCCCCCTAAAAATGTAAGACAAATGTATGCCCAGGGGATCGTTGGTCTTTTTTCATATCTGGAAGACCCCCATTCACAACATGGCTATGTAAGTAAAAGCGTCCTTGCGACAAACACATCAGTTCGGTCAGAAATGTTGATGGCACAGCCTGTCTGCATTTATTTGATTACATCGTAACATTAATATGATACACAGAGTGGTTCAGGATACCTTCCATGGCGGTTGAAGACCATTGAAAGGAAAACTGCAGAGGAAAGAAGTGTGTCAGCCACCAAATCTCCCAAAAGTAAGTATACTTATCAGTAACATATGATATTGATGGAATTTGTAGGCAGGAGTCAATATGTGTTTCTTCTTCAGCTGGAGGGCCAGGCCCTGGTCGATCAGACTCTTCACCACTGACACAGTGTCATCCAGATGAGGATGGAGAAGCAGCTATAGCTGTTTTGAGACACACTGCCGATGAAGACACTATCCGTGAGAAGATGAAAGTTACCTCCATTTATCGTCATTCAACGGTGAATGATAAGAAAGCACAAGATGTCTTCTTAGTTTTCACACGGTTCATGGATACACCAGGACTGGTAAGATAACTTGCAGAATCACTGAAAGATTCCACGCGGCATGCATTGTCACTCACCACTTTTTTCTATGTACTGCATTTTTGCATTACAGATAGAACAGGATTTTCGACTCCTGTTTGGTGAGGCCACTGCGAACAAATTCTTGGAGAGGTGGCCTACCAATCTCAAAGCAAAAGTTCTAAAGGAAAGCCGTGGACTGGTACCGACCACAGAGCTCCTGGAGTTGATGTGCAGCGCTGAGTCGGCTGCTGAAGTTCAGAATGTTAGGACTGTGAATGATTTAATTTACTGTTGTTAGTTATATAGGTAATTGTGCCAATTGAATTATTTATGACATAATGTTAATCTGTTGGTCTGCAGGCTGGGACAGTGACATGTCGGCTATCTTGCTGCTGCTACATCTATTGCCACCATCAGCGCAAGGACGAAAGAGACCAGGAAAGATGTCTGCATGTCAAGCTGTCGATAATCTTATCAGATTCCTTAAGGTATGTTAAAAAGTTGTTCAAAATATACTTTCCATCACCTCCATTTTATGCACAGTGAGATAATCTGATCTGTTGTCAGAGGGTGGTCACTAAACACTGCTGTTGAGTGTGTCGTCGTAGGCTGGAACCAGTGTACAGCAGCATCTGGACAACATCACATCAAGCCGTCAGCCCTACCTTCTTGCTCAGGAACCCACAAGAAGCTGCATTCATGCCTTCTTCATTGTGATTGACAAGGTTGCCCTTCCGTGTAAGGCGACAGATTCAGTGGGAGCTCTTGATGAACTCTTCGAGACTCACTTTGTCTTTGGTACATCGTACAGTTCTTCCCTGACCCACTTTTTCACTTTAATGCAAACAACCATTTACAACATTGATGTTGGACAAACAAAGGAAACTCCTAAAGTGGCAGAGTTGTGAGCAAGAATGCTGCATTAGTTATAAAATTAATAAGGTGCTTTCTTTGCAAAATGGTCTCTGTACTGGCAGGACTCTTTATGTTAAATGTGGCCAAGTGGGATGCTCACATTCTCTTGGTAGCTCTTCTGGCTTTAGAAAGCACCTTAACAAATGCCACGTAACGGTTTCATCTGATTTTGCAGAAGTGACTTTTCACTTCACCAAAGTGTTATTTACACAAGTAGTGCTACTAATGTTGAAGTGATGTCTGAAAACTTAGATGCTGACTCAGACTTTTCTTCAGGAGATGTTGTAAATAGTTGTGCAGCTGTAACTTTAGATCTAAAGGCAGCAGCTCTAGGCCAAAGTGTTGTGAATTCTGGAGTGAATTCCATGGAAGAGATTGTAAAAGGGATGTTAAAATGAGGTTTTTCTGGAATTTCCATGGCGATGCAAGTGCCCAGTAGTGTTCAAGTTATGAAAGTGAACTGGGCAAAACACAATGGGTTTGTTTACCGCTCACATTGGGTTATCTTTGGCAGAGTACAATCCAAAATGCCCCAGTTTTACCAGATTGCATCTGCTCTGCTTAAACATGAGAAGCTATCGCTGGTCACTTAGCCTGTATGCACAGAAATATTTCAGGAACATTTCCATGCCTATGAAGTGACCATAATAAAGCAGGATTTTGTTGTCTTTCATTTCTCATTGAAACACATTAATAAAGGCTGTTACTACAACCTAGTATGTTTGCATGTATTTTGTTTTTGATTATTTAGATGACAGCAATTTAGTAATATAGCATCAAATGATAAGCATAAAACATATAAATAAATAACACTGCAGGGAAAAAAAATAGGAAAATATTTACTGTTTTATTTTAAAACTAAATTTGGAGTAAAAGTAGATCTAAAAAGTTTATTCAGTTATCAACATTGTTAAAAAAAGGCAGTGTTAAATATTTTTACACATTCCATTGTTCACTTTAACACTAAATTGAGTAGAATTGACTCTTAAAATTTGACAGTTGCCATAGAGTAAACTTGACTGTAAATTTGAGTGGGACCAAATGTTATCTGTAACAGAGTTGAATTCAACTCCATCAGCGTTAAAATAACACTCAGTTTTACTGCGTACGCTTTCTCCAAAACAGTTATTTTTTTGGTCTGTATACCTTTCAGCAGGTGTGGTGGAGTATCACAATAGGTAAATTTCTGAAAAGGCATAAAATCACAGGTGTTTTGCATGTGTTTTTACTGATAAGGCATTAAAACTCGTGTGACATTAATTTTGAAATATGGCAGTGTTAATTCTTGACTATATGCTACCAAAGCTCAGACGCCAGTTGCCATGACAACAGGGTGACAGCGGGTATTCGTGGTTTCGAGACCGTCAGTGTTTTTTTTTTTTTTTTTTTTTTTGCTTTTGCGGTGGAGAAAGGTTTAAAAAATGCTAAACTGTGTCCTTTCATATCTCTAACCGTAGCAGCTGGGTGGATGAGGTGTCCCAGCACATCACACTATATATTTTAATTTACGAGAGACTCAACAATCTTCAATGATTAGATTACTCGAAAAAATAATTGATAGATCCCTTAGTAATCGATAGCAGTACACTTGCTTTGTAAAATGTTTAAGTCTTAGTAAAACGTGGAATGCAAAATCATTGCATATGTAATCTGTCGCTCTAAAACGTTCAAGTGATTAAACAAGTGAAGTGAAATAGTAAAAATCAAAAAACCACTAAAGTCTATGCAATTTAGTACAAATAATGCAAGATTTACGTATCATATTTGTTTCAGTTATATGCATAATTATGTTTTTGTTTTCTTGCATTTCTCCGGTTTACCAGCTGTGTAAATGCAACGTTGTCAATAAACAAAGTGTAAAGAAAAGGACATCTAGTGTAATCCATTTACATACTTGAGGTCAACTTGGATAGCTGAGAGAAAGATTTTGATACTTTAAGTGAATTTGAAGAAATGTTGGGCTAACGGAGAGCACATCATTTTCAAGTGCAGGGTAGGACAGCAACCTATTTTGTCAAAACAAGTGTGTTTGAGAAACTTTTTAAATAAAATGTACTTAGAGGATTTACCATGTGATTATATAATAAACTAGAATTTGGCCCTCAGAGAGCGCAGACCTCTGCCACAGGTGAAATCAGTCACCAAGCCGCACCGCATGCCCCCTGTCGGCGGGCCTGCCCAACTATGCCAAAGACTCCCTATCTGTCAATGATAAAGAATACTTTAAAAAATTCCTAGATTCAGACAGTGATCCGGATCATTACCAAAATTTAATGGATTGTAAATTAGCCCAAGACCCACCTTTCCACAAAGTTTCATTGCAATCCGTCCATAACTTTTTCTGGAATCTTGCTAACAAACCAACCAACAAACCAACCAACAAACTGACGAGATTCCATAACCTCCTGGCGGAGTTAATTACCTGAAAATACCAGTAATCTTACATGTCTTTGTGAGAAAGTCTTTTTTGTGAATAGCTTCATTTTTTCATAAAAACCATAGATTGTATATAAATGGATAGACCTTTCGTGACGTCACCCATAGAGTTTCCAACCACCGTTCATAAGACTCCAGCGAGTCCAGCAGGACTTCTCCACATTGAATATTTCAAACCGGATGAAAATGTGATTGGTCCCGTCTGTCACGTGACCGCATCACATGGACAGAGGAGGTGCTGTGATAGGGCGATTTATGCAAAATTTTAACTCGTAATATAAAATCAACAGATGATTTATGTGAAAACCAGAGTCTGGTGAAGCCAACACAGTTATAGAAACTAGTGATAGAGACCAAAATATGTCCTGAAACTGGGTGCTTTATAAGTTTATTTGCACTATGAAAATCGGCATTTTTGAATGGGTTCCAATGAGACCTGGGCTCTTTTTGAAACCAACATCATCGCCCCCTGCTGGAATCTCTCCGGAATTACAGCTTTTTTTGCACTTAATCATTATCTTCAAGTTTTATGAGAGGAGGTTGGCGCCTGATGAAAACAGATATTTAGCTGTGGTCATTTGTTGTAGCGCCCTTTCTAAGTTATTATTATACATATACTTGCCATTTCCTCATAAGATTTTTCACAACCTACTTTTTGTCATGAATCATTCATGCTTTAATATTGCACTTTTTACTCATTATACTAGAGTAACCCCTTACTTGAATACTAGGTCACACCTTTTGACTTTTATTCTAATGTAAGGTATCTGTTTTTGACAACATTTGATAACATTTTGACACTTTTACCCACCTCTCTCTTTTACTTGTCAAAAACAAGTCTGGCACTTTACCAAATATTTCTTTATATTCAGAGTCCGGACAGTTGCAAAACCTGTCTCTGAGGAAAATGCTACATTTAGACTAGGACTGTTGAATAGTACTTTGTTCCAAATTACGAAGTTCGAGACATCTTCTGCGTGCTCCATGGGGGTTTATTTATCCCAGCATAAAAATGCACATTGAAAGACATTTTCTAAGGACAATACATGGGAGACAGGACACGGGACAATGTCTGGACCAAAAAACAGCAAGGCTCTTCTGTTACCCCACTTTATAGTAAGGGGGAATATTTCTGGAGAACCTTACCCATGCCCAATGTCGTGGTAGCCAAACCAAATCAAGTCATGCTGTGTTTGCCTGGGTCTCTAACAACAAAGATGTTGGAAGATTCTGAACATGATTTCAAATTTATTGTTGTTAGGAAAACCCCTTGACATGCAACATGTCATTTGCAAGGGGGACCTTAACAAAAAAAAAAGGAAAAAACAGAAAAAGCACACACAAAACACAGGAGAAACAATACAAAAATGACAAACAAGACACAGGAGAATCTTGCTCACACAAACAAACCCACACACTCAGTTATTATCACAGTGCACTTTTACATTCAATTATTACAAACATGAGTGTGAATCATATTATGTCACAAATTAATACAATCACAGACAATATTAGTGAATAGTTAAATGGTTAGTCACAGGCACAGGCAATCAGTCTTAAGGTGAGTATACAATGAAGACCTAAAGAGTCCATAAGAAGTTATTGACCTTAGATTGACAGGCAGATAATTCCAGACATTTGGGCCTTATATGAGACAGACTTTCTACCAGTCTCCTTTTCAGTCGAGGGTACATTAAAGGACAGATACTGAGAACTGCAAAGAGAATATGTTATTGTTTAAGGAATGAGAAAACATTTTAAATTTGGAGGTGCATTACAAAAAATACATTTGAAGATAAATTGTAACCAGTGACACTGTTGTCTTTCATCAGGAAGTAACCACTTCAGCTGTTCATATAATAAACAGTAATGTGTTCTATGAGGGCACCTTAGTAATAAATCGACAGAGTATTAAACAGTAATTTGAGTGGTTTCAAATAGTTATCAAATGTATTTTGACAAAGTATATCTGCATAGTCAATTATAGATAAAATAAATTGTGTTATAATCTTTTTTCTTGTTTGTTGTGTAAAACAGTTTTAAGATATATAAAGAGGCATAAGACATCACAATATATGCTTAATTATATAATCAATATGTGGTTTAAAATTGATTTCTGGATCAAGCCAGACGCAAATATATTTAACTGCCATTACTTTTGTCATGAAAGAGCCATCATTAAAAGTTATATTTAAATTAGCAGATCGAAGAAGTTGATTAAATAGCTTATAGTTAGATTTTTCCATATCAAAGTCATATCAGCCCTTTTGAGGATATACCAGCTTAGCCCAACCTTGGATAGCATTATGTAATGAGTGCTTGTTAGTTTAACTGAATCAGAAGAGTTTTCTTTTCAGAAGGTAAAAAGAGATTTCTGCTTTAAGTGACTGGCAAATACTTAAAACTGCATGTACATCAATACCAACAGAATTACGCAAATGTAAGATTACCTCTATTATGATATTGTAAATGTATATTTTCCTCCACAGGACCAGGGTGTATACTACTGAAATAGGACAAAACTTGCATACTTTAAACGAGCTAACATAAACGAACGTAGCTGAACAAAGAGCAAAATTGCAGGTAATCCTTACCTGCAAGTTTGAAAAACACTGCAGCATAATTACGAGCTCATTATCAAATGATCACGACAAAGTCAAGAGTTGTCAATCAGGATGTGAACTTTTCTAAATAGAATGCAGTAAGTCGTTCAGATGTCTGTGATTCAAAAGATGGGAGACAATCTTTTTGTGGGAGAACCTGCTGAGAAGACAATGGAGTGTTGTTTGCCTCCCTGAGGTACCAGACATTTCCATGGTCTGTGTTTGTACGGGAGAGTGTGGCATCGCGAACAGATTCTTCAATCACCTCTGGTCTTTTGTCAACATCCTCCCCAGGTGTCTTTGTACTTTTGAGAAGCATAAAACAAACCTTTAAAAACACATGACACAAAATATGAATATCACTAATTCTGTAATGCAATGTATAACGCAAAAGATTTGGTGTGTGACAAATGACTGACATGTCTGTCTCAAGTTGTTCAAACAAGTGGCTACACTGAATACATCCACCAGCTCATGGCTTATGGCCTATCATTAGACAAATGCACTTACATTTGAACATTGAAGTCTAATAGAAGTTGAAATTAATCTAGGATAGGAGATCTCAACTACTGCAGCAGACTTACATTTCTTAGGACTGTCCAAGGTGGCCAATGGCTGTGCAGCAGATGAATAGACATTCTTCATAATGCTACCGGATTGCTCTAAATGCACAAAAAACAAAATACATTACAATACAGAACAATACCCTAAATACAAATACAATTACCCTACTAATCAAAATGTAAATAAAATTGCAATCTTCACTGTTCACAAACTTCACCACAGGACACCGATCACATAGTGATGGTGACGGCAGCGGTGACAGCGGTCAAAACCGTGTTTCCCCTCCCAGGCAGCAACACCTGCCAGGCCGTGATTACTTCCTATTTATACTTCCGGAGCTAATAGGCTCTTACACACCAGCCCCTAATTGTTACTGGTGCATAAACATAAAAATTACAACACAGATTATTGAATGATCCATAACATAAAACAACTTAAATTATACCATAAACCATAGTTGTTTATACTTCGTACAATAAACACAGCTTAGTCACAGGTCTTCCCATAACACTGGTTTTGGTCTGTAACCAAACAAATGGGATTGACCCCATTTGTCATTACAACCTCTTGTACTTTGCACCACGAAAACCTGAGGCATCCATGATGCCGTTAATAACATCACCAACTATGAGAGTCCTCCTCCTCTGGCGAACCGGTGGAGGGCATTTTTGTGCACACCAGTACTCTTTAAGTCTTCCATCCTTTGGCATCCAGAATGCTCATGTTCCATGTCGCATGAACAGTTTTTCCCATTTTTCATCCATTGAAGTCTCCACATCAATGTGATATTTGGTGATTGCCTCTTGCTCCGTCTGAAGTTCAGACCTCCTTGTGCAGTCATCTTCTTCTGATTTCCTTCTGGTCTGGTCTGATCTGGTCAGGTCTGCAACTCAGCTCTCAGATTGTCTAGCACAGCTGCCAGGTCCTTGAAACATCTTTGCACCTGCTCTAGCTGTAATCGCAAGTCCACAGTGAACTTTGTGTCTCTGACAGCATCATCGTCATGTCTGCAACTGAGCTTGTCCACCTTCCTGTAGAAGCAGCTCCCCTCTGTATCGAGCTTCTTGTAAACATCTGCAAGCTTCAGGTGAACATCAGTTGTCTGTGATGTTGCTTCATTCAGAAGGAATGTCAGATGGCTGTCATCCTGCAAGCTGAGTTTTTGCAGGAGGGCATAACAATGGCGCTCATCTTTAAGCTCTTTATTAGTGACACCCAGGTGTTTCTTAAACAACACACTTGGATGTGCTTCAATCTGCTGCTTCAGTTTCAGATTGCTGTAGGCCATTTTCTTCTCTGGAAACATGACTGCTGTCTTCGGTTTCTCGGAAGACACCTGTACAGCTTCTCTTCTTTCCTCATTGTCTGCGTCAATACAGAGTTTCACAGCTCGCGTCTGAGCTACAGCTTCAGCATATCTCTTTTCAATCACCTCTTTGACCTATGCTGAATGCTTCTTGTACAGCTGTGGAATTTTCTTCCGTCCATCAACTCTAAGCTTTTCCATAGCGAATTTACTTGGAAGTTCAACATCTGGTTCTTTGAATGGCAACTTCGAGAGTTATCTCTCATCCTGCACCACTGCAGAAGATTCCATGCCCACTGATGTCTTCCCATTGGAGTCATGCTTGTGCTGACTATGTGACATGTGTTCAACTGTCACTCCAGAAATCCTGTTGACAACAACAGAACACTTCGCTTTACTTCTGCTGCCATTATCGTCTAAAGGACCATTAATGACTCAACCCAACACAGTTCTTATAGTGTACGGGCCATCTCCACAGCTGTTGACAATCTCCCATGGTTCCAACAACTTGGGAGCATTTGTACCGATCAACAAGTCAACGTCAGCGTTTATGTTATTGATATGTATCCTAGACAAATAGGACCATCTTTTTAAGTTAGCAGTGGTGGCGATGTTATCTGGAGAGGCTGGTATTTGCTTTTGTGTAAGGACATCTGGTAAATAATAGAAATTATTAGCTTTCAGCCCAGATACTTCCAGCCCGACCAAAGAGTAGGACCAAACAAGCTTTTCCTGTCCCATGGTTTCTAGCAGAAAATGACTTTTTGTTCCCGTCATCTTCAAACTCTGCATGACATTTTCAGAACAAAAGGTTGCCGTACTGCCAGGATCTAAAAAGGCATAAGTCTTTATAATATCATTTCCCTTAGTTTATTTAACCTGTACCGGAATGATGGAAAGTAAGCATCGCTCTTGACCAGCCCCTGTACGACCACACAGCTGAGGAGGAACCTGTAGCTTTGTCTCTGATAACCCAGTTGTTTGTTCACACTGTTCATTTGGCTCTTCGATGTGAAGCAGAGTTGGATGCTGTTGTTCACAAACCTCACAGTGCAAGCGTTTGGTACAGTCACAGTTTAAGTGACCAGAGCACAGACACCCAAAACACACTCATTTTTCCTTTAAGAAGTGAATCTTTTCTCTGTTCTCCATTTTCCTAAATTGATTACACTTCTCCAACAGATGAGCACGTGAACAGTTAAGACAATTCAAGATCTCCTTATTTTTGGCATATGTCGCCAGTTTCTCATCCACAGCTTCCACAGTAGCAGCAAAGGTACTTCCTTTCATTCTTATCTTTGACTGTGGTTTCACACTGAGATTCCTCACACCAACTGTGGGTTTTGGTGCACATTCCAGATCTCCAAAGATCAGATCAGACTGAATTTTTACATGTCTTTCCACAAAAGAAAACAACTCCACAAAATGAGCCCTGTCATTTGTGGCCTCCAAAATGTCATGTGCCTTGCATCTCCACTGATCCCTGAGTTTGAATGGTAGCTTTGACACAAGCAGTTTCATGTTGGTCGGCATGTCCAGCTCCATCATGTAATCCAGCTCCTCCATCACGTTACAGCAACCATGCAAGAACATGGCATAAGCTTGCATGGCTTTGAGATCTTCAGCTCTTACAGCTGGCCAGGCTCGAGCCTTCTCAATGTACGCTCTGGCAATATTTTATTCATTGCCAAAATGTTCTTGCAGCAAAGCTTTAGCGACGATGTATCCACGCTCGGGAGCCATGTGCTGACAGCTTCTAACCAGCTCCTGAGGTTGTCCTGCTGTAAACTGTTCCAGATAGTACAGGCAGTCAGCTGTACTGGCTTTGTCCTCAACACCTTGTTCAAATGCTTTAATGAAGGCTTTGTACTGGAGTGGATCACCTTCATACACAGGAATTCCCCACGTGCAGGCAGGGACAGTAAACGCTGCTGATGTACAAGAGCACTTGTGATCTAATTTTGTCTGTGCATGATGGTTACAATGTCTCCACCAGGTACTTGATTGGTTTGCAGTTGATCCATACATTGAGCATCCTCTTTATTTTACAAAGCTGCTGTTGCACCTGTTTGTGAAGCTATTGTTGGTTTTAAATATCTTTGTTGTTGTGTGTCAGCACACATATTCAGCACGTCTTTCTTGAGTATCCATTCTCTTAGGTTTTGTGACCATTGCTGATTGTTTTTTCTCTGTGTGCGTTTGTTTCAAAGCTGCAGGCTCATATTCCTTAGCCATAGGGTGAAGAGTGTTGCTTGTTGTCATTTTTCTTTTTTCCTTCTCAAAGTAAGAGTTCATGCCATCTGCTGATCCATGAGAAGAACTTCTTTGATCCTACAACTGTAAAACTTAAAGCTTAGCAGTGGAGGCAGCCAGCTCGGTTTCCAGTTCAAGCCGCTCTTTTTTCCACCGTATTTGTTGTTCTTGTTCCTCCAGTGCATTTCGCCCCTTTAACGATGACATGCGAGCGAGAAGTGCAGCTCTCTCAGCAGCAGCATCAACTCGTTTAGAGGAAGTTGTGCTTGACCTGAAGCTGTATACACTCTTGTTCCTGATTTCACCTGCATTGGAAACACTGTCGTTAGGATTGATGTCATCCTGATGAGACACTCTCCCCTCATAATTGACAGCATGACTTTGAAGCACACCATCACTTGATAAGCAGCCCTTTGAGTTGACAATAAACTCATAATTGAACATCATTTTCACTTTAAACCATATTTCATGCCGTTCTTTCTCATCATGTTGCAATACACTCAAAACAGAACCATGAATTAACCTTATTTCAGCAAATAACTTCAGTAAATGATCAAGACCACTTTGTACATCTGCCACTTTGCATTCTTGCATCCAACCTTGTATCTTGTCTCTTCAATCAGACGCTTTGCTAAGCTTACTTTTTCTATCATGCTGCAAACACTCCAATTTATGTGCAAGAGTTTTGGCAGAAAGATTTGACACTCTTTTAGTCTGTTGTGTGTCACTATAGCTGGTCACTGAGTCCAGTGCACCAACTGTGGACAAGTTCACACCAGAAAGTTTGTCTTGCACGACGCGCTTTTCCATTTAAACAATATTGACCGAGTCTATCAATAAAAGGTAATGCTGCAGCGTCGTCTTGTTTTTTGTTCATTTGCCTCAGTAACCAAGGTTTAGGTTTATGCAAGTAATGTGTGCACACGAAGTTTTATGGCCGATTATCATATGTTAGCCCTCTCCATATCATATACAGAAGACTCAGCTCCATGATATATTCAAAGGAATCTCACGGCATCCTCTGCGCTGCACAATTAAGGAAACCCACACCTGGCTCCTTGCCAGGCTCCGTCTCCGACGCTTACTTCAACACCGCAGCGGCCGCTCGCCACCCCGCTGACCCCGCCGCTCGGCTCCGCTCCTCCACGGCCTCCGTGCCCAACGATGCCGCGAAGCTGGGCTAATTCCACTCCGGTGTCCTCTCCGGCAGGTGAGCAGATCAGGCGTCGCTGATGTGGCGTCGTCCCCCCCCCCCTCACCCCGGTGTCCTCAAGGACAGGACAGCTCCGCAGCGCCGGGGTTACGCACCTTGCTGTATAAAGCATTCACATTCCAATCATTATGCTGTGATCACTCATGTATCCATTGTATTAATCATATTCTACATCACTATGCTGAGATTCACTTGTTTATATACAATTTTAATCCAATTCTAATGAATATGTACAGATTCAACTGTTCACTATATTTTCACCCCATATATATATATATACGTATTCTGTTGTTTCATGATTTCGATGCCTTCATCATTACAGGCTGTAACTGAAAGCTCATTCTATGTGCATCTTGACTGCTCGAGGTCGCTCAAAGCAGGGAGTAACTTCCCCGCTCCTTTCAGCTCAGTCTCTATTCTTTCTCATGAGAAACTGGACTTCTTTGGCCTGATTATTATCTTCACGATACGCGTGACCTTCATGAAATTGCTGTCTGAATTGACCTCTGGGAAAAACGACCTATGACGGTCAGAGTGTTATCAAAATGTAACCATCAAACAGCTCAGTCATGCAAGCACAAAGGTTTAACTTCCCGACCAAATGAGAGCTCGACGCCATTTCAGCTTGAGATTCTGACGCTGTTACATCTTCATAGCTGAGGCCCGGGGCGCCCTGTATTTGATCTATAGCTAGCATTGAGGTTATCTCCCTGTCTGGTTAACCGCCCACTGAATTAAAAGAACTTGTGCAGAGACTTGAAAGACCTTTTGAGCATTCTTGATTACTCCTATCTTAAGTTTTTTGCTCCAGTCTCAACAACCTCCACTCCGGCGCGCCTTTCGGCAGGCGAGCGAACCAGGTGCCGCTGATGAGGCGTCCGCCCCTCCGGTGTCCTCTCTGGCAGGTGAGATCCGTAGCGCCGCGGTGACGCACCTCCACTCCGGCGTGTGAGCTCCTGCGTGAACTCTCCAATCGTGCACTGCAGCCGCGTCTCTCCTGTCTGGTGCGCTTCCAGTACGGCGCGCTGACAGATTTGTTGTTCACAGGGTGATCCACATGCGGCTTTCCACCAAGACAATGAGTCTTTAGTCCAGCGTAACCTCCTTAGCAGGATACTGTTTTGAATTGAAATGTAGGAGCTAAGCCTACGCTTGAAGCCCCTACGGCTTCTACCTGGAGTTTTCGGCTGACAGGCTGGCCCCTGAATGGCATGAATGATGCGGCTGAGGCGATCATTGACATATAGTAAATACGTCCATTTATTTTCCCACTCACAAACTTCACCACAGGACACCGATCATATAGTGATGGTGACGGCAGCGGCGACAGCGGTCAAAACCGTGTTTCTCCTCCCAGGCAGCAACACCTGCCAGGCCGTGATTACTTCCTATTTATATATCCGGTCCTAATTGGCACCTGCAACACATATAAACTACATAAACACTCTCTCCAGTGTCTCCAGAGCACAGAAGTGTACCACACACTGCTCTGCCCCGGTTTGAAAAAAGCTTTAATAATTAAAGACCTGACCCGGGAAACAAAGGTTCAAAAAGAAACAGTTATTAAATAGTAATATTAAATAAATATTACAAATAAACATTACTTTTGTAATTTCATTATCAACAGAAAAACAACATAAAATCACAAGCAAACGCTTGGAAGAAGTGGAAGCTGAAAATAAAAAAAAACAGAAAATCACAAGCAGATGCTTGGAAGAAACAAACAAACCAAAAAAACACAACATAAAATCACAAGCAAGCGCTTGGAAGAAGTGGAACCTGAAAATTTAAAATAAAAACCAAAAATCACAAGCAGATGTTTTGAAGAAATGGATGCTGAAACAAACACACAAAAAAAAATGCACAACAGAAAATCACAAGCAAGCGCTTGGAAGAAGTGGGAGCTGAAAATTAAAAAAAAAAAAAAAACTGAAAATCACAAGCAGATTCTTGGAAGATATGGATGCTGAAACAAAAAAAAGAAAAAAAAGAAATACACAACAGAAAATCACAAGCACACACTTGGAAGTATAACTAACACCTACACATGCTGCCTCCGCTTTGCAATGTCTATAAGTGACAACACAGCTTGCTGGAAAGGTCCAGGTTGTCCATTAACTCTGATTTCAAACACAGTTACCATGTCTGGGTAGATGGCGGCAAAGTCCAGTTCAGCACTTTGCTGGTCAGGCTGGCAGGTAAAGGGACTGGTCCCAAATGTTGACTCTGGGGCCAGATTTTATGGAGATAATTTTGTGTCTTTATTATTCAATCAATCAAAAAAGGTTTTGCAAACAAAAAAGAGAGTTGAGACCAAAAAACATAAAGTTGCAATCAAAAAATAAAAGTTCAATCAAATAGAATAAATCTGAGAACTAAATTATTTAAGTGGCAA
Organism: Salarias fasciatus; assembly: GCF_902148845.1. Taxonomy (NCBI): domain Eukaryota; kingdom Metazoa; phylum Chordata; class Actinopteri; order Blenniiformes; family Blenniidae; genus Salarias; species Salarias fasciatus. Next base: position 36,709,062 of record NC_043758.1, on the reverse strand, counting down.
CCCCACCAAATTTTTTTGACATCAAAACAGAAAAAAACTTTGGTTTTGAATTGTGAAGTTTTGCTTGCAAGCTCAAAAGTTTTGGTTTTGAATTAAAAAGTTTTGGTTGCAAATTCAAAAGTTTTGGTTACGAATCCAAAAGTTTTGGTTGCGAATCCAAAAGTTTTGCTTGCGAATCTGACTGAACCCAATGGGCGGGGCCAACACTAGTGGAAGAGAGAAGAGCTCCTATTGGTCGCTTTGACCTCGCTCCTCCACCGCCTGTCTCCGCGCTGTTGCTGCTGCTTCCGCATTCGGTAAAGGCCAGTAGATATTGCAGGCTTTTTTCAATCTTCCCCGATTCAGAGACCACACACTAGAAGACAACAGAGGACAGATCGCACCAGATCTTCCTCTCCTGATCTTCTAGCGTGCGGTGTCCTGTGGAACACACTAGAAGATTCTTCATTAGAGAATCGGCTCCTCGCTCTTCAAAATCTCGCGGAGTCAAACTTGATTTTGAGCGTTTTCCCTTCAGTCCTGTGTTTACATTCATCTCCACTATTATTAATAAGCGGAGAGCTTATTCCCTCACGTCATATCGGCTCCGTTCTTTCAGAGCACCCCCCCCCCCCCCCCCGTGCGCGCGCAGCACGGAGTGTTTACTGTCAGAAAGTTTAAATGTTCTAGTATAGACGAGGGGAACATACGTAGTTTGACATCATTTTCTTATCATTTACCCCTTATTTGATAATAATTTAGCTCATTCTTGTGTGTTTATTTCTTTTTTTTACGTTTCACTCCAGAGAGAAACAGCATAGAAATAAGTTATCGCAATCTGTGACGGACAAGCTACTTTTTAAAAAAATCATCATTTTTTGTCCCCAGATTTAATGGTTTAGACCAGAATTAAAATGCATTGATTAGGAAAAAGTTTCATTATACGTCCAAGTCCTCAGAAAGTTGTTTTTGCAATTCTTTCGTGATGGTTAATAATGGAGATGAACTGAAACATTGGGATTATTGCAGGACTGGCGAGATGCAGATGAGTGAACCAGATCTGGGTTTGGGTGTGAATGAAATACAGTTCATCCAGGAGCGATACAGTTATTGAGGAATAACCTCTCGTTTTCTGCACTACTGAGCTTTTCTGTTTCACTGTCATATAGTGAATATATTTCAAAGACATATATTCATGTCTCCAGCTCTGACAGCTGAGAGGGGATTTTTTTTCAACACCTCAGTAAAACGGAACTGTTCGGCCGATCAGGGAGCTTTATTCTGAGGGTGTGGACAGGTCGGCTCTGAGCTGATCGTCTAGCAGGGCACCGCACACCACAGGATTTGCGATCGGAAATATTAAACATGTTCATTATCTTCGATCTCGGCTTCCAATGCCTCCCGAGCGGCTCCGATTGGAAAAAAAAAAAAAAAAAAAACCTCTCGGAACACACCGCACACTACAGGAAGATCGGACCCGAACTCATTTACATACTCCTGACAATCAGACCTTTGGCATCATTCGGGAGGAGAAAACCGGGACAAAATTCGGCCCATGGTTCGGGCATGGATAACTGCCAATAATCCTCTAATGTCTACTGGCCTTTACCAATGCGGAAGCAGCAGCAACAGCGCGGAGACAGGCGGTGGAGGAGCGAGGTCAAAGCGACCAATAGGAGCTCTTCTCTCTTCCACTAGTGTTGGCCCCGCCCATTGGGTTCAGTCAGATTCGCAAGCAAAACTTTTGGATTCGCAACCAAAACTTTTGGATTCGTAACCAAAACTTTTGAATTTGCAACCAAAACTTTTTAATTCAAAACCAAAACTTTTGAGCTTGCAAGCAAAACTTCACAATTCAAAACCAAAGTTTTTTTCTGTTTTGATGTCAAAAAAATTTGGTGGGGTTGCCACTTAAATAATTTAGTTCTCAGATTTATTCTATTTGATTGAACTTTTATTTTTTGATTGCAACTTTATGTTTTTTGGTCTCAACTCTCTTTTTTGTTTGCAAAACCTTTTTTGATTGATTGAATAATAAAGACACAAAATTATCTCCATAAGATTTCCCCCTGTTTCCTCAGCGTACTGGTCGGCAGCCAGATTTGAGGGTGGCAGAAGTTCTTCTGAAAGCTTTGTTGGGCATCCCCCCTCAGCCAGCACATTTGGAATCCCTCTTCCTTAAGAAAAAGATGGCAAAAAATGTCTATGTTTTTTGAAGTTGATACAAATTATGTTGTACTGTAATTAACTTTCAATGTTTTTAAGCTTAGAGTGTAGTACTTATTGTTAAAGCCTCTTGCAATGAGACAAGCCTTCTATCTGTGTTTCTGTATGTGTCTGAATATCCTGGCCATTGGGAAACTCAAACTTTGCATAACTGTGTTGCACTAACTGTAACTCTAAGTAATTTAACTGATAAATTGATGTTGAATAAATTGATCATAATGAGCCACGGACAATAGGATATCAAACGCATATAATATGCAGCTATACTAAACATGACCAAGTTCATTACAAAATTTAGTGATAAATCTCAAAGTTTTGTTTAAAATTGATTTCCAATTGTTTTCGAAGAAAGATGGCATTGTTTGTTGATTATTGATGAAGACATGAATGTCATACAATTTGAATTAAGTCTTTGAAACATGTGAAACAATTGGATAATTTACATATGTGCTATGTTTAGACACAAATTTCCTGCTCACGAGGAGCTGTGTTCATTATGCAAGGTAGGACAGGGAGTCCTCATAGGAGGATCCCAGAGAACTTAACTGTGAAACATATTGTCATGGTTAAGAGACAATAAAAGGTACTGGATCAAATACCTGAAACTGTATGGCAATTCCATGCGTCGGTGAAGCGCTGCAGTCCAATATTGGCAACCTGGCAGGCCAGGTTCGACACACAGTATCGCACTGTGCTGTCCTCCATGTTGACAAGGCCGTGGTCTACAAGTTCCACCAGCGCTGCTTTCAGCGGATAGGTTACCCGATTGTTAATCTCTGGCCACACACGTTCAATCCTGTGGTTCTGCAGAACAGAAGGGAACTGTTAACCAAAAACAAAATTTGGGGGTGCTTTTTAGGTCAGCAGTCATGATTGTGGAATTAAAAAAAATGTGTTTAAAGAAACTACACTATTAAATACTTAATAATGAATAACAACAGCCCTTTATTATTGCTTTTAAGGAGTTGTACACAAATCAATTTTTGGCACATAGTCCATAACAGTAAATTAGTTAGAAAGTGTGCAACAAAATGTGATTAACAAATTAAGTAAAAACAACATCATGACGTCTTGCTTATACAATCTCTTAATATATGTACTGTAATTCATTACTATAATCAGTTGCTACTACAATTATCTATTTTATATGTTAAATCATTGCTCTTGAAATTATTAACACAGAAATTCTGTGATGGACACTATGATGTGGGGGCTTTGTACACAACCACCCCACTGTCAAAGTACTTATATACAATATAATGTCAATGTATGTATTTTTCGAAATATTTCACAAACCTTTGTTGACGTAGTCTGGACGTAAGGTGGCTTGTCTTGATTGAATCTGTGCTCTGCCAGTTTGCTTTGTACATGCAGTGACAGGTAAAATTCCCTTCCATGGTCCACTCTGACCTGGTCCCAAAGCCAATATGACAGAACAGATTTCCTTTTTAAATGAAATAAAAGATAAAGAACAGCTTTACCAGGCATAATTAGCAAGCTCATTTTGTCCTGAGCCAGTGTGTCAAATACCACATTCCATTGCAAATTATTACAGTTTGTGACTTCATAAGATGAATGAATTTTACAGTTTTTTTTTTTTCACTGTTTAAAGTTATCCTGGGAATCCCCATCCTGCCTGCACCCTCATCTGACTAGTGATTCATGCAGTGTTAGCCTACCCAGGTTAGTTTCACAAACCACATGTTTGCATGCTGCGCCACAGTTAACCAAACATCATAAAGAATTGGCTGTCACTCCCTAAATTGCAGCATTTGTGTATTATTTCATTTTCTGTAAGAAACAACTTCAGTGTCCTTAATTAATTAATTTTTTATTTAAATAATTTCTATGACAACATAAAAGACAATGGAATTTGTAAAGGTTACCCATCTACTCACCTGTACACTTTGTCATAAATAACGAGATTATTTTTTACAGGCATGACGGCACTTCCAACGATCATTCCGCTGTAGCCATCTATGGCTACAACATAGGTCAGTCCATACATTGCCATCTTCTCATTTTGGTCAATATGGATTTTTTGACCAAAATATGTGGCATTATATGGAGCTGGATTGAGATTCCTTAGGCCCTACAACAGAAGAAAAAGAAGAAGGCTTGGTATATAGTGTAGTTATTACTTAAATAGGCTATTGACACACATGACAGACATGAGAAATGGACATTATTTTATTAATAAAATGACCAGTAAATACACTTTAAAAGCGACAAAGACATGACAGATGGAAAGACAGACCTTTCCAATTTTTTTTTTTTTTTTTGGGCAGACACACATTGTGACATGCTAGTTTGTGGTCGAAACATTTTACAGTCTCTTAAAAAACAAACAAACCAAAAAAAATTCCAATAGGTAAAGTGACACATGTCAGTCTTGAAAGACATCATTTACATTTTACAACGATTTTTTTTTTTTTGCATGTGTAAAGCCATAAACATTGTGTCACAGTTGCCATTAATTTAAAATAATTCATAAGAAATGTCAATACAGTACATCAAAGCTACTTGGCTGTAAAGTTTATTCCCTGGATGACATGCGGTTTTACACCCCAACATGTTAATTTTGATAAAGAAGTTCTATAAAAACAAGATTTTAATGTGCACTCTACAAAGTAACTCAGACAAGCTTTTAACACCGCTTGATTTAATACATGGATCCAAGGAAAAAATTGTAATTAGTTGATTTTGATAAACTTTGTAAGTTGCAAACTTATTATTTTCAAGTTATGAATAAATAAAAATGTTACTAATTAGATCGACTTCATTTTGCTTGCAATTTGAACTAGAAATTCATTGTTGATGAGTTTGAAACAAAATTCTAGTTGTTTGTTATAACTTTGCAAACTTGGCTGGATGACTTAATTTTGTCAACGTTGACTTCACAATTTTAAGTTCCCAGTCGTCACACACCATGCCTGCAAATTCGACAGTCGGTTAGCAGGATGAAAAACCGTGATACAAGTAATATTTCATGGCGACTACAGCTTATTTCTAATAGTTCGAGTGGGGTAAGGACACCACATCGGCATGGTTAGTGTTGGTCACAGCATAAAGGGAGCGGGCTCTTTCAAGAATTTAACAATGATGATGGTAGTGTTGCAATGAATCATGGGAGTTTGGTATGAGAATTTCAAGATTTAAACACTGATTTCATGATTTATTTCAATGTTCTGATGTTAATAGTGTTATTGGTAGTTGTGTTTGGTGTGTTCTTGTTGTTCAGTTACTCTAAATACTTTAGTTACTTTTCGTGTCAAACCTGGAATGAGAAGTACTGAGCATTTAATCTGGCCCTGCTGCGACTTTGAAACAGAAGAGTTACCATATGCCTCTGGGGTTATCATAGGCTTGAGACTATGGCGTCATTTTAGTGCCAAAATTCTGCGCGCAAAAAAATTATAATTGCGCACAGTTAAACCACTCGCGCGTGGTCTCTTTCTGCGCGCGCGCGGTCACTTTTTACGCGCGCGACATCACTCTTTGTTTGCGTGCGATCTCTTTCTACACGCGCGGTGACATGTCTGATCTGTCTGCTCGCGTGGTGGTGTTGAGTTTTGGCACTCAGGGGCCGGGCTTTGAGTTGACGCCACTCAACCCCCTCTCCTTTGTGATTGGTTGCTCTAAACGTCTACTGTCTTCAAATGGGTCTATTACTTTTGTGATTTATGAAACTTATCAACACATCACCAGCTCAAAACAAAGAAAAAAAAAAGCAAAGTACTTCACTGATCCTGGCATAAAATCAAATGAAATCTGAGAGAGAGGGAAAAAGACAGAAAAAAAGCAGAAAAAATTAACTATAAATTTAGTACAGATATAATTAAATAACAGATAAAAACTGAACAACATAATTAAATAGTTTAAATATTATTTAAAACAGATATAATCAAATAACAAATATAGACTAACAGATATGAATTAGATATAATTTACATATAAATCTAAGACAGATATACTTAAATAAATAACAGATATACACTAGCAGATACAAATTAAATGTAATTAAAAAAAATCTGTAGGGGCAAAGCCTATGCTTGAAGCCCCTACGGCTTCTACCCGGAGTTTTTAGGCTGACACGCTGGCACAGGAATTGCATGAATAAGGTGGCTGAGGCGATCGTTTGCTTCATAGAAATATGTCCATTTATTTCCACTACTCACACATTTTACCTCAGAACACGAATCATACAGCGATGGCGAGGCAGCCGCGACAGCGGTCAAAACCGTGTTTCCTCTTACGGGCAGCAACACCTGTCAGGCCGTGATTACTTCCTATTTATGGCTTCCGGTGCTAATTGGCTCCAACACACCAGCCCCTAATTGTTACTGGTGCATAAACATAACAATTCCAACATAGATTATTGAAGGAGCCATAACATAAAACAACTTAAATCATAATATAAACCATAGCTGGTTATACTTCATGCAATAAACACAGCTTAGTCACAGGTCTTTCCATCACACTAGTTTTCGTCTGTAACTTGACAGAGAAATTGACCCCATTTGCCATGACAACTGTAGTACTTTGCACCACGAAAACCCGAGACATCCATGATGACGTGAATAACACCACCAGCTGCAAGATTCCTTTTCCTCTGCTGAACCGATAAAGAGCATTTATGCACACATCAGTATTCTTTGAGTCTTACATCCTTTGGCATCCAGACTGCTTATGTTCCATCTCCAAAGAACAGGTTTTCCCCAATTTTTCCTCCATTCAATTCTTTACATCAATGTGACGTTTGGTGATTGCCTTTTGCTTTCTCTGAAGTTCAGACCTCCTTGTGCGGTCCTCTTCTTTCGCTTTCCTTCTGCTTTGCAACTCGGCTCTCAGTTTGTCTAGCACAGCTGCCAGGTCCTTGAAACATCTTTGCACCTGCTTCAGCTGGAATCGCAAGTCGACCGTGAACTTCGTGTCTCTGACAGCATCATCCTCATGTCTGCAACTGATCTTGTACACCTGACTGGAGAAGCAGCTCCTCTCTGTGTCGATCTTCTTATAAACGTCTGCAAGCTTCAGGTGAACATCAGTTGATTGTGATGTTGCTTCATTCAGAAGGAATTTCAGATGACTTTTGTCCTGCAAGCTGAGTTTTTGCAGGAGGGCATAATGGCGCTCATCTTTAAGCTCTTTATTAGTGACATCCAGGCGTTTCTTGAACAACACACTTGGATGCGCTTCAATCTGCTGCTTCTGTTTCAGATTGCTGTGGGCCACTTTCTTCTCTGGAAACATGACTGGTGACTTCTGCTTCTCAGAAGACACCTGTACAGCTTCTGTTCTTTCCTCATTGTCTGCATCAATACAGAGTTTCACAGCTCGCTTCAGAGAAGCATATCCCTTTTCAGTCACCTCATTGACGTACGCTGAATGTTTCTTGTACAGCTCTGGAATTTTCAGAAACTTCTTCAGTCCATGAAGTCTATGCTTTTCCATAGCAAACTGACTTGGAAGTTGAACATCAGGTTCTTCGAATGGAAACTTCGAGGAGTACCTCACATCCTGCACCACTGCAGAGGGTTCCATGCCCACTGATGTCTTCTCATTGAAGTCATGTTTGCCTTGATTGTTCAACAGGTGTTCGAGCGTCGTCACAGAAATCCTGTTGACAACAACAGAAGAACGTTTCGCTTTACTGCTTTCGCCATTATCACCTAAAGGACCATTAATGACCCAGCCCAACACTGTTCTTATAGCGTACGGGCCATCTCCACAGCTGTTGACAATCTCCCATGGTTCCAATAACTTGGGAGCGTTGGTACCTATCAACAAGTCAACATCAGCGTTTATGTTGTGGATACGTATCTTAGACAAATACGACCATCTTTTTAAGTCAGCAGTGGTGGCGATGTTATCTGGAGAGGCTGATATTTGCTTCTGTGTAAGGATCTCTGGCAAAGAATAGAATTTATTAGCTTCCAGCCCCGACACTTCCAGACCGACCACAGAACAGGACGGAACAAGCCTTTCCTGTCCCATGGTTTTTAGCAGAAAATGAGTTCTTGTTCCCGTCATCTTCAACCTTCGCATGAGATTTTCAGAACAAAAGGTTGCCGTACTGCCAGAATCTAAAAAGGCATAAGTCTTTATGATCTCATTTCCCTTTGCTGATTTAACCTGTACTGGAATGATGGAAAGTAAGCATCTCTCTTGACCAGCCCCTGTACGACCACACAGCTGAGGAGGAACCTGTAATTTTGTCTCTGATAAACCAGTTATTTGTTCACACTGTTCGCTTGGCTTTTCGATGTGAAGCAGAGTCGGATGCTGTTGTTCACACACCTCACACCACAAGCGTTTGGTACACTCACGGCTTAAGTGACCAGAGCACAGACACCCAAAACACACTCCTTTTTCCTTTAAGAAGTGGATCTTTTCTCTGTGCTTCTTTTTCTTAAATTGATTACACTTCTCCAACAGATGAGAGCGTGAACAGTAAAGACAACTCAAGACCTCCTTTTTCTTGACATTTGTAACCAGTTTCTCATCCACGGCTTCCACAGTCGCAGCAAAGGTGCTTCCTTTCATTCTTATCTTTGACTGAGGTTTCATGTTGAGATTCTTCACACCAACTGTGGGTTTTGAGGCATATTCCAGATCTCCAAAGATCGGATCAGACAGAATTCTTACATGTCTTTCCAAAAAGGAAACCACATCCACAAAATGAGCCCTGTCGTTTGTGGCTTCAAAAATATCATGTGCTTTGCATCTCCACTGATCCCTGAGTTTGAATGGTAGCTTTGACACAAGCAGTTTCATGCTGGTCGGCATGTCCAGCTCTATCATGTAATCCAGCTCCTCCATAACATTACAGCAACCACGCAAGAACATGGCATAAGCTTGCATGGCTTTGCGATCTTCAGCTCTTATAGCTGGCCAGGCTAGAGCCTTCTCAATGTACGCTCTTGCAATCTTATATTCATTGCCAAAATGTTCTTGTAGCAGAGCTTTCGCGACGATGTATCCACTCTCAGGAGCCATGTGCTGACAGCTTCTAACCAGCTCCTGAGGTTGTCCTGCTGTAAACTGTTCCAGATAGCACAAGCAGTCAGCTCTACTGGCTTTGTCCTCAACACCTTGTTCAAATGCTTTAATGAAGGCTTTGTACTGGAGTGGATCACCTTCATACACCGGAATGTCCCGTGCAGGCAGGGACAGTAGACGCTGCTGATTTACAAGAGCGCTTGTGATCTCATTTTGTCTATGCATGATGGTTACAACGTCTCCAGCAGGTATTTGATTGTTTTGCAGTTGATCCATACATTGAGCGTCTGCTTTATTTAACCAAGCTGCTGTTGCACCAGGTTGTGAAGCTTTTGTTGGGTTTAAAGATCTTTGTTGTTGTTTGTCAGCACACATATTCAGCACATGTCTTTCTTGAGTGTCCGTTCTCTTAGGTTTTGTGACCATTGCTGATTGTTTCTTCTCTGTGTGCGTTTGTTTTGAAGCTGCAGGTTAATATTCCTTTGTCATAGGGTCAAGAGTGTTGCTTGTTGTCATTTTCCTTTTCTCCTTCTCCAAGTAAGAGTTCATGCCATCTGCTGATCCATGAGAAGAACTACTTTGATCCGAGAACTGCAGAACTTCCAGCTTAGCAGTGGAGGCAGCCAGCTCGGTTTCCAGTTCAAGCTGCTCTTTTTTCCGTCTTATTTGTTGTTCTTGTTCCTCCAGTGCATATTGTTGTTGCTCCTTTTTCCTCCTTAGTTGTTGTTCTTGTTCCTCCAGTGCATGTCGCTCCTTTAATGATGACATGCGAGCGAGAAGTGCAGCTCTCTCGGCAGCAGCTTTAACTCGTGCAGAGGAAGTTGTGCTTGACCTGCAGCTGGATGTACTCTTGTTCCTGATTTTACCCGCATTCGAAACACTGTCGTTGGGATTGATGTCATCCTGATGAGACACTCTCCCCTCATGACTGACTGCATCACTTTCACGCACACCATCACCTGACAACCAGCCCTGAGTGTTGACAATAAACTCATCATTGAACATCATTTTCGCTTTAAACCATATTTCATGTCGCTCTTTCTCAACATGTGGCAATAAACTCAAAACAGAACCATGAATTAACCTTATTTCAATACATAACTTAAGTAAATGATCAAGACCACTTTGCACATCTCCCACTTTGCATTCTTGCATCCAACCTTGTATCTTGTCTCTTAAATGAGAAGCTTTGCTCAGCTTACTTTTTCTGTCATGCTGCAAACACTCCAATTTATGTGCAAGAGCTTTGGCAGAAAGCTTTGGCACTCTTTTAGTCAATTGTGTGTCACTATAGCTGGTCACTGCGTCCAGTGCACCAACTGTGGACACGTTCACACCAGAATGTGTGTCTTGCACGACGCGCTTTTCCATTTAAACAAAATAGTCAGAGTCAATCAACAAAAAGAAATGCTGCAGCGTCGTTGTGTTTTGTTCATTTGCTTCCACAACCAAGGTTTGGGTTTATGCAAGTAATGTGTGCACACTAAGTTCTATGGCCAATTATCATATGGTAGCGCTCTCCATACCTTGTCCAGAAGAGTCAGCTCCATGATCGATTCAAAAGAAATCCCACGGCGTCCTCAGCGCTGCACAATTAAAGAAAGGCACACCTGGCTCCTTGCCAGGCTCCGTCTCCGACGCTCACTGCCGCACCGCAGCGGCCGCTCGCCACCCCGCTGCCCGGCTCCGCTCCTCCACGGCCTCCGTGCCCAACGATGCCGCGAAGCGGGGCTCCTCCACTCCGGTGTCCTCTCCGGCAGATGAGCAGATCAGGCGTGGTTGATGTGGCGTCCGCCCCTCCGGTGTCCTCTCCGGCAGGTGAGCTCCGCAGCGCCGCGGTGACGCACCTCCACTCCGGCGCGCTCTCCGGCAGGTGAGCAAACCTGGCTCCGCTGATGTGGCGTCCGCCCCTCCGGTGTCCTCTCCGGGAGGTGAGCTCCCCAGGTGCCCCTGTGGCACCTCCACCCCGACGGGTGAGCTCCTGCGTGCACTCCCCAATCGTGCACTCAGCCGCGTCTCTCCTGTCTGGTGCGCTCTCCGACACCAGTGCGGCGCGCTGACAGGTGTGCTGCTCACAGCGTGATCCACATGCGGCTTTCCACCAGGACCATGAGTTCTTAGTCCAGCGTAACCTCCTTATGAGGAAACGGTTTTGACTTGAATGTAGGGGCAAAGCCTATGCTTGAAGCCCCTACGACTTCTACCCGGAGTTTTTAGGCTGACACGCTGGCAGAGGAATTGCATGAATAAGGTGGCTGAGGCGATCGTTTGCTTCATAGAAATATGTCCATTTATTTCCACTACTCACACATTTTACCTCAGAACACGAATCATACAGCGATGGCGAGGCAGCCGCGACAGCGGTCAAAACCGTGTTTCCTCTTACGGGCAGCAACACCTGTCAGGCCGTGATTACTTCCTATTTATGGCTTCCGGTGCTAATTGGCTCCAACAAAATCTAAGACAGATTTATAATGAGATGAATAACAGATATACACTAACAGATATAAATCAAATATAATTTACATATACATTTCAGACAGATAGCCTTGATGGCTCCATGAAAACGTTTTTATTCCTTCTTTCTCCTCCCAGGAAACAGCCAGGTCTCCTCCACAGTAATCAAATCACTGTATGGAGGTTATGTTATGTGAATTTTACTCCTCAATTTTCCAATTCTGCCACCAAACGATGACTACCTGCCCTACTTAACCTCTGATTGGCTCTGACCGGAAGACAGTAGACGTTTAGAGCAACCAATCACAAAGGACAAGGAGTTGAGTGGCATCAACTCAAAGCCCGCCCCCTGAGTGCCAAAAGGCAACACCACCGCGCGAGCAGACAGCTCAGACATGTCACCGCGCGTGTAGAAAGTGATGTCGCGCGCATAGAAAGTGACGGCGCGCGCGCAGAAAGAGACCACGCGCGCGGAGAGGCATGGTGAGCGCACAGAAGAGTGGTTTAACTGTGCGCGATTATGATGTTTATGCGCGCGGAATTTTGGCACTAAAATGACGCCATATGAGACTGCCTGTACAGAATCAGGGCACATTGGCAATGACACTATTGTATTCCTAAATAATCACGATATTATGGTTTGAAAAGAACTGACCATTTTAACTACTAAAAGTGGGCAGCCAATTTATTTGAGCAATCCACAAAAAAAGTCTTGCATTTATTAAGTAAGCAGTACTTAAAATTATCTTTGACTGGTGACAAACTATAAATTCACTCAAAGCAATATAGTTTGTTGGTTAAATGTACTTTGTAATGACGTTGCCATAACTTAAAAAGAGTAATGCAAACTTTTGCGTTGATTTTTTTGTTGAGTCTACACATTTCTTTCTAGAGTGTGAATACTCACTTTGCGACGGCTGTCATTTGCTTCTGGTTGAACAGCATGCAGTGCAGCTCCAACTCTGCGTTCTGTCACATGGATACCTTTACTTTTGAGGTACCCACACATCATCCTCCGACCGTAAGTCTGCCCCGTCTAATAAAGTAAGAATAAAAGGGTTGAGGACAATACAAAGGCATGGATTTGACAACATTTGTGGTAAAATCACAATTATAATAACACAGGCTTCTGGTTGTTACAATTCCCAAACCTAGGATGGGAAAGCGTTCAATTATCATGCTCCTCCACTGTGGAAGCGGCTCTCTGTCTCGGTTAGGGTTGCTGACGCCCTCTCTATGTTGAAGACTTGAACAAAAACCTTCCTCTTCAAAGCTTATAGTCATAGCACAGGCTACTGTAAGTTCTGCTGCTATAGCTTTAAAATGCCAGTGTCGTTTTGTTTTACACAGATGCGTACCTGAACGCCTCATTGCCTTGCAGAGACAGACAGCAATGGAGATGATGTTCAGAGGTATGCGTTCATTCGACGGAAAGTGTGCAGTTTTACGTTGAATCACTTTATTCTGATGTTAATTTTTAAATCGGTGTGTATTCATAGATATTTTTCATGAGTTTGCATCTATCTATTTGCCTCCATCTGTTCAGCTCATGTTACTGTTGCACACTTGAAGGAATGACCCGAATCGTGTGGGTTTTGTAAAGATGAGCTTTGATGAACATTTTCTGAAAAACACGACACATGGCTGTCACCTCTGTCTGGGTGCGTTTCACATCATTGGCCTAGACAGGTTTCCAGAGGGCCACACTCACTTTTGGGGATACTCCCTCTGGTGGTGAAGCAGGGGTACAAGCCTATGTGTCTGTTATTTGATGGGGGTGGTAATACAGTTTTAGGGAAAAAGAGAAATTGTAATGGGAAGAACTAAAAATAAAATAATAATAGCATGGGGGGGGGGGGGGTAGCCTATGTTCCCCTTACATTACGCGAATTTGCCAGTTACCAGCCATTACATAGCTACATAAATGCTACCCTTGAAGTTGGGACTTCATTAGAACTTCGCATCATATCTGTCACATTTGTCACTTTTGAGGATCGTTTGAGTATTAAGGAAATCTCACTCGCATGTACTGCTCATCTGTACAAATAACAGCTATTTAAACAACTAGTTCAAGCTCCTGTCTGGAGTTTTGAACGAGAGAGATTTTTTTTAATCCAATGTCTCGAGGTTCTTCCCTCCCTCTGCTTTTATTAGCGACCAAGCCACGCCCCTTTAATTGTGCACGCTGTTATCCGTCGGGTGAAAATGAGAGCCTCCGAGTCCTACAGCATCCTACATGTTTAGCTGTTTACGGTGGATGTTCAGCAGACAGTGGATATATCCGAGGTAAAAGCGGGCCGGCTGCTGCAGAGCTAACTCTCCTCTGCCTGGGTGCTCTCTGGCTGTTCCACACTTTGATTGACAACAAGAGAATGCGGAAGCTCGAAACCTATTGGCTGAAGCTGACCTGCGCTTTTTCGGATAACATGGGGGTCTATGAGACGAAGGCGGGGCTCATAAACAAATTTTTATATTGCTTTATGCTAATATTATATTGTAGTATCGAACCAGACTGACACATTTAAGGTCTGTTGAAAAATTATACATACATTGGAAAGGAACGGAAACTCCGGACACGAGCTTTAAGTAGCCCAGACTAGGCAAATTTCTCATCCTTGAATGGACATCATATTGTGTCTTCACCTGACACAATGAAGCGATTGCTTTACACTTTATATCCTCCCCTGACTCCACTCTGAGAATCGATCGTTAGTCAATTCTGAATAAATAACAACCCTACAACTTTATTTTATTGATGTCATATTATAACAATGTAAATGTCATTGCCTCTTTCACTCACTGTGTAATTTCAAAATTAAGAGGAAACCTATGTTAATGTGCCTTGGCGATGCAGCTCTTCTTGGCTTTCTGTAGTACAGAACACAATCTTTGCCTGTATAAGCAGACTTTCACTCCTGCCCTCGCTGTCAGTCCTCCTGTGTCCTAGCCATGGCCCTATACATTTTTGTCGTAATGTAAACCTTTTTAACCGTCGAGTAACACTCATACAGAGTTATTGCTGCATTAAAACGTAAATGAAAACAGACTCGGCTACTTTGACATTGAGCTCATAAGTATTACAACAACATTCTTGTCTGTGCAGTTTCCCTAAATGAACGACATAACAAAATAGTACAATATTTCTATAAACTACTTGACTTGCTATTTAAAAAATACAGGCTAAAGGTAGGACTATTTCCATGCCTATACTTTTCACTTACCTCTTGAACAGCTTTCATAACCGCGTCCTCCAGTTGTGTGTTGGACACCAGGCCATTTCTTCGTATGTTCCATTTGGAACACATTGTTTTAATATTTGCAACCGATGTACCTTTAGCTATGCCCATGGATACTAAAGCACATGATATTTCGCTGTAACTCTTTTTGTTCTCTATCAAGTCTCGAATAAAGTCATAATGATCTTCCAGAGACATCCTGATCCAGCAGTTTGAGTGTAGTTTCTGTTGTTAAAGTGCGGTAAAAATGAAATAACGCGCCAAGCTTTGGCGCTTGTATGATCTCCGACTTACATGATGCATTACTGCCACCTATCTTTCAGGGTGCCTTATTACACAAATACAAAAGCTTAATGTTGCCATCCATGAAACGAATATAAACCATCCACAGTAAATTGTACTGACGATGTGTAGGCTATCATTACCTCCGCCAGGAGGTTATCATGAATTTTTTAAAGGATTGTTTATCATAGAGAGATAGGGAGTCTTTCACATGGGTGGGCAGGCCCACCGACAGGGGTTGACAGACGCCTGGTTCACACACGACGCGCCGCTACCGACGGAAGTGGGAAGCGATGCCCACCGAGTCAGATCGGCGCCACTGTTAACCTGTCTAAGACGGTTCATACAGAAGACGCGGTGGACCGCCGCGTGCGTAGCGGCGCGAGCCACATTCGCTTCTCTGTATTTTCTCCGCGAGCTGCGCGCTGTGCACCGCAAGTTTTAAAGCTGGACAGAGCAGATTGCACCACACAGGAAGTCTGGAGCGGAAAATACGACATAATACGGTCATTTTCTAAATTACAATGAAGTAAAAGAACATAAATTACGATGCTTTTCGGTTTTCCTTTTCAGAAACACACACACACACACACACACACACACACACACACACACAGGGAGGGAGGGAGGGTGACAGGGCGACAGAGAGAGGCACCGCACGCTGCAGCACTCCGCTCAGATCACACCCATGATCCCAATGTTGTGTGATTATATATGGTGTTGTTATGGTTGTTGCTGACTGATTTCAGCTGTGGCATACGTCTGCGCTGTATGAGTGCCAATTTCTAGTTGTTATTGTTGTTACTACATAATCTTTATAAGTAACTTCCAGTCAAAGTGATGTTTAGGTACTGTCAACCGTGTATACATAAGGGACTGTGGCGGTTCACACTCACACCTATGAAAGCATAGGCTACATATTTCTGCTCTATGTTCAGGCTAACATCATTGCTCTGTGACTTCTCTTTAGTTTACATCAAAGTGTAAACATATTGCGTCTACAGGTAATTTAAATACATTTTGTTTTCATCATTAATGTAGCATACTGTCAGTGTGAAGGCTACTCATGAGGCTTAACGTCAAATGTAAATCATGTGTTGATGGGAATAAAATTTTAATTTTCAACTGTAATGCACATCGTATCCACAGAACAGTTTAACCTATCAACATCTGCAAAACATCACAGCTACCTGAATGTCTGAATAACTTTGTTATGGTGTGAGGCCAATGTTAGGTTATTACATAAGGAAGACTTTTATGTTCCAGTGCATCACAATACCCACAAAATTTTCAAAACGTCTTGTATGTTGAGGGAATTTGAAATTCAGTACACAACTCTGTATTCACAATTTTTCGACATCTTAAGTACCTTTCTCAAATTAATACTTCTGTGTAATAGCATGCTAAATCCTGTTATCTATTAATTGTGTTGACAGATGGAATAGGCAGCAAGATGTTTGAACGTTCCTTTATTGGCACGTTTAATCTCTGTTCAGAGGTCACAGCAAAAACACACCAATGCCAGATGCAACACATTATAATGATCTTAGATTGCACGATAACTAGTTGATCTCACTGGCATGTTACAAAGTACGTAGAATAAAATACATCTCACTTCTGAGATGAGATGTACTCAGCAGTGCTACTATTGCAACAACACATCATCAGAAGGGTAACACTAACCTGTCTCACGACGCTCTAAACCCAGCTCACGTTCCCTATTAGTGGGTGAAAAATCCAACGCCTGTTGAATTCTGCTTCACAATGATAGGAAGTGCCGACATCGAAGGATCAAAAAGGGACGTCGCTATGAACGCTTGGCCGCCACAAGACAGTTATCACTGTGGTAACTTTTATGACAACTCCTGCTTAAAACCAAAAAAGTCAAAAGGGTCGTGAGGCCACTTGTGGTTCATTTCATTCTATTTTGAAACATATAAGTTAACTCTTTCTAGGTGGTATTCTTCAAATTAAAAATAATTCACATCATGACATACTCAGGAGCCCAAGGTGCCTCATTATTTGATGGTGGAAGCCATAACTCATATTCCACTCCTTTTCTCTATCATCTGACAGTGAGGTGACGTACCAAGGTGAGGGGCATTAGGATTTACAAAAACAAACCTGGATACACTACTTTACCTGTAAGCTTTCTATGCTGTGTTGCTGTTATGCACTCTTTATTTACACCTTTTAATCGCTTCATCTGTACTGATGCGAAAGTCATTGTCTTTAAAGCTTGTATAAAGTTTGTCATGGGCAACTCACCAACAACATTTATTTAACAGGTTTATGATTTTTAAAGGGCTTTGTGTGATTTGTGCAGGTATTGCAAGTTCTTTCTGCTCTGTTCTATGGTTTTCTGTTCCAGAGCTACAGAACCAGGAAAAGAGAAATTCTGTTCTGTGTCAGCATGGCTTTTACATTTCAAACTGTAAAGATACTGGTACGTTGGCATTGCAGAGAAGAGCTGTGCAGGTCTTCTTGTTGGCTGAGCTGCTCCAATGTCAACAGAAGGGTCACCAATGTTGTCCATTAATGACACCTGTAAAAATGTGACAAAGAAAAATGATTCGCATTAATTTGCTAAGATTTTTTTTTTTTTACAGAGTTTTACAGAGTTTTAAGTTCTCATGTGGTTCTGTAATTTGTTTATTGGCAAAGATTTAACCGATCTTTTTCCGATACACATTACATTGCGGCTGACCGTGCACGTTGTCCCCAGAAAAGAGCTTCAAAATGCTGCTACATGTCCTTTAACTTAGCATTTTTTGCTGTGTGTGCGCATGCGTGCGCGTGTGTGTTCCATTACTAAAACCTTTATAAAGCCGTGAATACGGTGTTTCAAATTAACTGGTGTCCTTGTTACCTGGTGACCGACTTCCTTTAGCATTTCCTGCTGCTGCTGCTAGTAGCCGCAGATGTTGAAATCAGACTCATAAAAGGTCTGACACGACTTTTTGTCTGGTTTTTAATATCTATCAGCAACAAGGGATGTGAAAGAAACCCAGTCGCCAGTTAAAAGGGACTCAGTTATTCCAAAACACCGGCTCCGCTCCGGTTTCGCGACACTCCTCCTCCGCTAGTTAGCTGCTGCGTTCAGGTGACTGGAGCTGCTGCGGAAAAGTGAAACTCGGTCGTTAACACGAAAGCAGCGGAGACAGCTGGACTCAGGAGGGACTCAGGAGACACGTGAAGGAAGCGAGGACAATTTGCACAAAGGAACGGCTCTCAGACAACTGAGAACCGGCTCTCGTCGTTCACTTGAAACAGCCGTTCAAACGAACGACTCGTTCATTGTGTGGCGAGATGAATCAGGTAAAAGGAAGCCAGACAACGCCACCTTGGGACTTGCACCCAAG
Organism: Salarias fasciatus; assembly: GCF_902148845.1. Taxonomy (NCBI): domain Eukaryota; kingdom Metazoa; phylum Chordata; class Actinopteri; order Blenniiformes; family Blenniidae; genus Salarias; species Salarias fasciatus. Next base: position 36,690,518 of record NC_043758.1, on the reverse strand, counting down.
GAAATAACTAAAAAGTAATGATTGGCGAGGACACTCGGGTTCGTGGCTTAAGAAGCAGGAGACGTGGGTTCTGGCCAACAGAAAATATCTTTATTAAATACCAAATTTCAAAAACACATTCACTCTCTTTAAAAGACGGGGAAGAGGGGGAGCCCAAACAGGAGCTGAGGCTTACCGGTGGGACACGGGTAGTAAAGGGAATGAAGGCCTCGGAAGGATCACCCCAGACACACGTGGACACTCTCACTCACTGAAAATAAAGGTGAACACACTCAAACAAAAAGGGGTGCGCAGCACATCACACGGGAGGGAGACCCACCACCCAGGGATACCGATGCCGCCACCGTCGTGCTCAGCTTCTGAAAGGGAGGGAAAAAGACAAGGGGAGTTAAAAAGGGTTTTTCCCTCGCATTCATGCATTCAAACAAAAAAAGAATTAACTGAATGAACTAAACACAAGTGGGAGGGCAGCCACAACTCACAAGTAAAATAAATAAATGCAAACCAGTAACTGTCACACCCCAAACAAAAACAAAGGTAAATGGAAAATAAAGAATGAACACACAATTAAATAAGGAAACAATAACCAAAAGAACAACAAAATATACCAACACCTAACCCAAATACACTTAATCAAAAGAAAAGATGATAAAGTAAGCGGATCGCTTCTGTGTATTCCTGGCGTCCCACAAGCGTGTAATCAGCTCGGTCAGGAAGCCAGCAGGTCGACAGGGGTGCAGCAACCTGCAGACGGCGGACTTCCAAGGAGCAGAGGCAGTCCAGGCGTATTTATGGGTGCCAACACTGGACTTCGAAGCCACACGGAAGGACAAAACAGCTGGCGGGCTCCACGGCAGATTAGCCAGCCGCTCCTAATAAGCAATAAAAAGGGCAGTCATACACCTGCACGAACCAGCTAAGAATATGAGGGTGTCTAGACTGCGTACCTGGCAAACAAACATTTTACTGACACGCCCAGTAGGAGAGGTGGGGAGTCTGCGACCTCCCTACAGCCACCTAAACACAAACAGCTGATTACTGCCAGCTGATCATGACAGTAGGGCTGTGCCTCCAGAGGGAGAGCTGTACTCACTCATCTAGCAGCAAGTTGACACCCAGATGAAGGGGGAATTGATCCCCAAACGCGGCCCAACAGGTAAGCACAGCTCGCACGGTTCACACCAGGAAGTGAGAAAGCCCAGGGGCGGGGTCTACTCCAGACTCAGCGGCAGAGGCTGCACCAGTGAGAATGGCCCTCTTTTATCCACAACTCCCCCTGGCGGGATTGGTTAATTATTACAAGCCAGGAGAGGGCCTCCTCCTGCTACAGTCGAATGTCGCAGCACTACGAGGGGAGCACATGTGTTTCCTCCCGGTTCCATAGCTGCGGCGCACCAGCCTAATTTACTGGTATTTTTTTTCAGCGTGACAAATACCATGTGTGCCGTGACTGCGTGACAACACACCGAAATGCGTGACACTTCAGAGCCCTGCTGCTGCATCGTGTTGTCAGACATGAGAACGTCCACGGTCCGCATTTATAACAGCGCTCACAGACGTCTGCAGCTTTTTGCGTAGTTTAATGAGGCGGAGCGTACCAGCGTATTTTGATGTCAAATTGCATACCTGCTATGCAAAATGCGTACAGGTTGGCAGGTCTGCAGGAAAGGATTTTCAAAAACCCTTTCCAATCCAACACCGTCAATTGTTACCTCAACTTGCGCATTCATGTCTATCTTACTTTTACCAAATACTATAAATTTAGTTTTTCTGAGATTCAGTGATAATTTGTTAGTGTCAAACCACAGTTTCAGCTTACACATTTCCGCTGAGACAACATCCAACAGCTGCTGTAAATTTCCCCAGAACAAAAGATATTCGTGTCGTCTGCAAAAACAACCAGTTTCACAATACTAGATACTTTACATATATCATTAATATATAAAGTAAATAATTTGGGTCCCAGAATTGAACCTTGCGGCACACCACATGTAATATCCAAGCTAGTTGATCTGTATTCACCCATTTGAACAAACTGTTGCCGGTTTCCAATATAGCTACTCAACCAATTATACCCTACCCCTCTAATCCCCATCCTTTCCAACTTATGCAATAAAATACCATGATCAATTGTATCAAACGCTTTCTTCAGATCAATAAAAATCCCTACTGCATATTTCTTATTGTCAATTGAACTTGTTAATTCTTCCACTAATTCCATTAAAGCCATTGAAGTTGATCGGTTTGTTCTGAAACCATACTGGCAATCCATTAATAGTTGATGCTTCTCAATGAAACTGTCCAAACGTATAACAAATATTTTTTCCAGAATTTTTGAGAATTGAGAGAGTAAGGAAACTGGCCTATAATTAGTGAAAAGATGTTTATCACAAGCTTTGTACAATGGGATCACCTTAGCAGTTTTCATTTTACAAGGGAATGTGCCGGATTTGAAAGACAGGTTACAAATGTACGTTAATGGATCCGCAATAGCAATAATTACTTTCTTAATCACCATCATATCAATGCCATTCCAATCTTTTGATGTCTTATTCTTGAACTTATTGACAATATTAATTATTTCATTTCTATCTGTATCCCTCAAAAAGATTGTATCTGGAATTCTTTCACCTAAGTTCTGAAAAACATCTCCCCCTTGTGAAGGTTTTATTTGTCTTGCTAGTTCAGGTCCCACGTTCACAAAGAAATTGTTAAACCCCTCAGCCACATCATTCATGCTGGTGATAGCTTTTTCATTATCAATAAAAAGATCTGGGTAGCCTGAGTTGGTTGTTCTATTTCTGATAATTTTGTTTAATATATCCCAAGTACCTTTAATGTTATTTTTGTTCTTTTCTAGTATAACATTATAATAATCTTTCTTACGTTTCCTAATAATATCAGTTAACTTATTTTTATATGTTTTATATTTGGTTTCTTTATCACTAGTTCTGTTTCATAAAATCTCTATATAAGTTATTCTTTTTTTTACAGGCATTTAACAGTCCCCTTGTGAACCAGGGCTTATCAGAACAGTTTGGTTTCTTCCTCCATTGTCGCAAAGGACAGTTTTTGTCATACAGCAGTAGAAATGAATTTAAAAAAGCATCATATGCTGAGTCAACATCCTTCTCTTCATACACATTCCTCCAGTCATGGGATATCAACTCGGTTTTAAATGCATCAAGAGCTTCATCCGTTCTTACTCTCACATAGCCCATACTATTCCCAACCTTCTTCATGCTGTAATCACAATTGTAAATTACAAAAACTGGCAAATAGTCACTGATATCATTCAATAATAATCCACTCACTATATTATTTTTCATGTTATTAGTAAATATATAATCAATTAATGTAGCAGAGTGACACGTTATTCTACTAGGCTTGGTGATAATAGGACATAAAGCCATGCTATAGATAGCAGCAACAAATTCATCCGCTGATGAAAGCTTGTTAGGATTAAGTAGGTCAATATTGAAATCCCCACAAATGAACATGAATTTTTGCTCCATCGTTGTAAACGTGTCTTCCATCCAATTCTGAAATACTTCAATGCTGGAGCTAGGAGCTCTGTAAACACAGCTGACAATAATATTTTTCTTTTTTTCCATAACAATCTCTATGGTTATACATTCACACACATCTTCAATAGGATCAATAGAAGATAATTACTTCTTGATTCCAGAGCGAAATTGCTTGTATGACTGGTCCACACCAGTGTTGTCTGGCCCTGTTCCTGCAGAGCCTCTATCCAGCAGCTTCCAGCTCAGTCTCTGCTTCAACACACCTGAGTCTAATGACTGTGTCCTCAGCAGCTCCCAGCAGAGCCACTAACAGCCTGTTACTGCAGCAGGTGTGTTGAAGCAGGCTGGACTCCACTGAGCCACACAGAGTAGAGAGACTGAAAATATGCTTCTACCTAAATAAAACTAACTGAAACACTATTAAACAGTCATGTGTGTGAAGTTTGATTCTCACCTTAATCCAAAGGCAGAGGCAGACAGTTGTCTGTGCGAAGAAAGACATGAATTAAACCTCTGGTAAGCAGGAAACAGATGCAGAACACTGGTGAAGTGAGCTCTACATTTAAACTTTACTGTTCACAGCTGTTGCTAACGGTAACAGCAGTTGATGAGAAATGCTGAAGCCAACCATAAAGCCTGGTTCACACTACAGGACTGTTTCCAGTCTTCCCCGATTCAAAGACACAGTTGAAGACAACAGAAGACAGATTGCTCCAGATCTTCCTCCTAATTAACACCACCAAGTTAGCCACTTAGCTTCTTGTAGCAGCTCCTGCTAGCCAGAGAGTTAGCCGTCATTAACATCATCAAACACACTTTTTGAGACGACGTAACTGTCCTTCATTCAACCCAACTCTGCTCTGGAGGTTAAAGATGCTCCCTGAAGTCAGTGGAACTGAACCACACGGTGTTTTATGAAGTTTAAACCGAGTTTTTACCGACTTTTTCACGTGAGACGTTCACTTACCTCAAAGCTGCAGCGGAATAACAGGAGCGTGGTGCATTCTGGGAAACTCAGACTGTCATCCGGTGAAGTTCAACTTCTGAGCTTTGTCAACCAAATAAAGTTTTTCTGGTCCAACAAAACAACATGAAGATACAGAAGATGGATATACTTTGTTAAAAATTCAGACAACATGTTCATATTCCTTCTATGAATGTCAACCTTTTATTTGCAGCACTGTAAATGGATGAAATTCTACTGTGTGTTATGAAAATGGCTTTTGTTTCACACATTGTGATCGTCACATTTAAAGTGACTTAAATAAATCGTGTTACACAACAGAATCAAAATTTGTTCATGTGCTTTTCCCATTTTTGATAAATAACCATGAGATTTTTTTTCAGCATATCCACATATGTTGAAATTGGAGATCCATGCAGAGCGACCCCTGCTGGACATTTTTTGGAACTTCTTTTATGAAGTTGAGGGCCCGAAAAATTCTGTTTATCATCTAACAATCAGTGGCAAAGAGCAATAAAGCAGAGTTAGCGGATGTGTAGTAGTGAAATAACTATTATGAGATGTTTACAGTACTGACAGGAGGTCCCAATTCAAGGTTATTCTGATATTGGGCTCATTTCAACATATATCAAGACTGTGGAATTGAAATGTGCTCATGTTAAGTAGATTTGGCTTAATTTACTGATTGATTTCTTCATGTTAAACTTGACTTTGCAAGAACTAAAATACTTTTATTGAAATAAGAATAATGTGCTTATATTTAGTATTTTTCACTTATTATTGGGCAGTATAAAATCTGACTTCAAGTATTTTTCTATCTAAAAACCAGCATGATTCATGTTATTTTAACCCATTTGGATTCTTACCTGGACACAGTGTTTTTCAGGTTAAAAATCTTAAATTACGAGGGGGTACCCCAAAAAAAGAAGGAATTTGGTCAGAAAACAATAATAATAATGAGTTCCGACTTCTGGCCGTCAGATGTGCTGCAGGTAAGCCTCGTGCACATCTGTGAGAAACCTGAGCTCCGAGAGTGACACTGACGCCTGTCAGGCTCTATTTATAGCAACAGAGTGCAGCGGCGGTCTGCGATTTTTTCCAAAATGGCGACATTGACTGGGAAGCCAGAGCAGCGCGTAAACATTAAATTCTGCTTTTTGCTGGGAAAAAACAGCAGCAGAAACACTCACCTTGTTGCAGCAAGCCTACAAGGATGATGCTCTGGGAAAGACTCAGGTCCATGAGTGGTTCGGGTGGTTTAAAAAGGGCCAGATGTCCGCGCGTCAGGTCCGCTCAGCCGTGAAAACAATACTGAGCTGCTTCTTGGCTGTCCAGGGTCTCGTCCACAGCGAGTCTGTCCCTCCAGGTCAGACTGTAAATCAGGACTACTACAGGAAGTCCTCAGACGCGCCGTGAGGATGTGAGGAGGAAGCAGAGCGTCGTGGCGGAGTGGAGCCGGTTGATCCACCACGACAGAGCGCCAGCGGACACGGCGCTGCGCCTCACGCAGTTTCTGGCGAAGAATGAGATGAATCTCCTCTCCCATCCGCCTTCGCCAGATGAAGCCTCCAGTGACTTTTTCTTGTTCCCCAAGTTGAAGAAGGAGCTGAAGGGACAGCGGTTTGCAGATGTGGAGGAGGTGACAGACAAATCGCAGCCGGCAAAAAATGGCTCAATTACGCGCGGGTCTGACGACGCATTGGTGAAATGGGAGACACGGCTGGAGCGCTGCATTAATGCGGATGGGGATTGTTTTGAAGGCGACAGTGATGTTTTATTTTGAAATGTCATAAATAAAAAGTTATAATCAAATTCCGGTTTTTTTTGGGTACACCCTCGTAATATATGTTATATCTTATATTTGAACTACCCTTTTTTTGCAGTGTACAGAGACAGAGAAAGAGATGATCACACTAAAAAATGTCCTTCGGATAAAAAAGAGAAAAAAACAACAACTAAATCATTGAGGAAATTAATTTATTTTTGTGACAATGTCACCCACAACGGTGACCTCAAGCTGGACAGGCCCAGCCACCACGGAGGACTGGTAGGGCCGCCAGAGCTCCTCAGCGACTTTTCTGATCTCACCATCGTCGCTGAGGAGCTCCACGATGGTGTCCTGGTCGTCTTTGGGGACGGCCCCCACCACCGTGATGGCCAGGCACTGCCCCTCCATTTCCTGTGAGACAAAGAGCAGAAATCAGTCTCAACTCAGAAAGGAAAAGCAGACACAGTCAGAAAGACTGAGGACAGAAGTACCTGGAAGCTTGTGTGGTTTGTCAAATGCAGCTGGGGGCCAAAGTCATTCACAACCATCTTAAGATGACTGATGACGATGGTGGCCCCCAGCTGCAGAGGGTAGAGGGCGGCCTCCCTCCACAGGGCCACAGCCATGCTTGTTCCATCCTGTGGATGAGACATGGAAATAGAAGACATCAGTGTCACACAGTGTCAGGGTGCCTGTTGTCTCTGTCTGTCCCTCTGTGTGTGTGTGTGTGTGTGTGTGTGTGTGTGTGTGTGTGTGTGTGTGTGTGTGTGTGTGTGTGTGTGTGTTCTTGTATTTCTATCCTTGTCGGGGCCAAATTTCCCCACAAGGATAGCAAAACGTGGAACGACGTGCCTTGTGGGGACCTTTTTTCCGGTCCTAAGTAGGAGAAACAGTGTTTTCTTGACCATGTTGTTGTTACTGAAAAAAGTAAAAGTGCAAAAACATTTCTTTAGGGTTAGGCTTTGTTGTGGTGTGGGTTAGGGTTAGGGTAAGGGTCAGGGGCTAGACATGAATGGGAGTCAATGGACGGTCCCCACAAGGATAGAAATACAAGACTGTGCGTGTGTGTGTGTGTGTGTGTGTGTGTGTGTGTGTGTGTGTTCCACAGTGAAGCAGTCAGTAGTATCTAAACTGTAACTAACCTCCTTTAGGCGGATCCTGCGGAGGGGGGCCGCTCCTCTCCCTCCTCCCCTGGTCATTGTGGGCACCAGGATCTGAGGAACAAGAGGAGGAGAGTGAGAATTGTGTTTTTTGTGTCAGGTTGAAGGTGTTAGCTGAAGAAATACGTACCTCCACCACCTCTCCCTCCACCGTCAGGAGTCCTGTCTGGTGGTGGCACTCTGAGAGTGCGGTCCTCCTGGAGGCGGGGTGGAGCAGGGCCTTGGCAGCCTCCAGGACCGTACTCTCAGGTACCAGCGGCGAGGTGGCGAAGAACCTGGTGCCCTCATTAACTGTGATGAAAAAAGGGGGAGACCCTCCCATCAGGGCGTAGCCCGTCATAAAGAGGGTCTCCCCCACCTTCACTTTATGAGCGAATTGCTCAAACACTGTGATCGTTGTTGAATAGCTGCCATCAGTGATGGCAGCAACTAGATTTGATTTCTGTACTCCAGGAGTGATCCCGGTGTCGTGATTGATCCAGGAGAGGACCTTCCTCCTCTCCTCTGCCGCCACCACCATTATTTTGACTGGTGGCGGCTTGTGGCTGGGGTCAGGATTATTTAAAATCCGTCTGAGTGACATGCTGCAATGATAAAAAAGAAGAAATATTAGTGGACACACTCAGAGAGAAGTCAGTGGTCATGACACACACACGCGCACACACACACACACACGGAAAGGGAGAGAAAAAGAGAGGGATGTTTTTTTCTGAATGAAAATCAGTTGTGTTTAATTTTAAAATAAAGTATAAATGTAGAAGGAACGAATTTTCAAAGATCAACTAGAAATGATCAGTTTCAATAGTTACTTTAGTGAAGATAGGATGAAGCAGGAAGGTGAAAAAAACAGCGCAAAGCCGGAAAAAAAGGCCGGCCTGTGCGCTCACGGCTGACTAATTCAAACACATTCACACTTTAAACCAGGGCTGTGCATTCCTGGTCCTGGAGGCAGGGCCGGCGCCCTGGGCAAGCCCGACACGAGCGCCCCGTGGTAGTGTCGCGGACAGTGGCGCCGAGAGTTCTTGAGCGGGGGGGACGCCGAGAGTCGGCGAGGGGGAGGCTTGCGAGCGAGCGAGCGAAGCCGAGCAGTGCGCTGCTCAAACGGGCCGTCCCTCAGGCGCCCCCTACGGCTCAGCGCCCTGGGCAGGTGCCCTGGATGCCCAGCCTAATTGCCAGCCAACACAGCTGATTGCAATGAGGCTCGTTATCAGGCTTTCTGCTGGACTTGGCCACGAGTCTTGATTCGATTCAGGTGTGTTGAAGCAGGGAGACATGGAAAACACGCAGGGCTGCGGCCCTCCAGGACCAGGAATGCACACACCTGGTTTAAACACATCTACTCTTTAAAAACAGCCTCGTTTTCTCTGACTTCTCCTGACAATAACAGGTTTAACACAAAGTTTTACTTGAAATATATAATTGATGAGGTTTAAATGTGAAACCAGCTCCGTTAACGGACTGAATCACCAGACTGAATTAACGACACATTTATGACCCGTTAATGGAGCTACAGCGGAATAAGGAGGGAAACAGAGCGGGTTTAGACTGTAGCCTGTAATTTCAAATTATCCCGAACTTTATCAAGTCTTCAATATTAACACTACACCAACTCAGAAAGCAGACGGAGGAAACCAACCAGCTTCAACCCAACTTTATAAACCCCACATTTAACCAAATGAAGCAGACAAAAATATACATGAGTGTAAAATGTGTCTTCCATTATGCAGCAGCTCATTAAATAGATTCATCAGAACAAACAGCAGAGACACCCACCTCTCTCTCCGAAGTTCACGGTCCGAGTGATGAAAGTTTAGACAGTAATAAGATATTTATGATGAGCAGCAGACAATCAATCAAACCGGAGGCCCTCTGACGTCCAATCAGAGTCCAGAGTCAAAATTAGAAGCTGACCGCTGCACCTGGCTGTCTGTCCGTCTGAGAGAGAATGATGGAGAGTAAACACAGTCTGACCAGAGGGATGATCAGAAGGCTTCTGCTCCTTCACCTTCACCTCTTCCTCCTCCTCCTCAGGACAGGTCGTCCTCTGGTGTCCCTCCTGTCCACACCTGAAGCATCTCATAGTGTCAGAGGTGTCATACAGTGTGTCTCAACCAGTCTCACTCCATACACTGTATCTGTAAAAAGCAAAAATAGAACTCCTACTTTTATAGTTAATAACTGTAAATCTCTCCAGTAATTTTTCTGTATTTTGTTAAAGTAGTATAGAAAGCAGTAAAACTGCGGACATTATTATTTGTAAATTAACAAAGTCTTTTTTTATGTGATGCCACTAATGACAAACGATTATTTGTTTTAACTTAGAAATGACTGTGTTATTTATGTTATCTTTTCTGTTCTCTTCAGTCAAATTGATGTGAAATGACAATAATTATCTGTAACTACATACGTATGTAGATCGTTATAAAAAGGTTTATGTCCATTCTAACAATTTAATGTCTTTTCCTGTAATTGTAAGGTAGATGTCATTAGTTGTATATTTATCTGTGCTTATGCATTCAAACAAATTATTTACGTTAATTTAGCAAACTCTTGCCATTACATCAACATGATGTAATTAATGATTGTAAATCATTGTAAAGACTGGTTCCTTACAATCCTGTGGCTGTGGAAAACTGAAACTCAGAGATGTCGTCAGTTCACATGAAGGCAGTGGTGACAGCTCGGACTCATGAGGATCACAGGAGACACGTGAAGGCAGCGTGGACGGTTTCAGCACAGGAAGGCTGTCAGACAGTTGTGAACCAGCTCTGATTGTTCACTTGAAGGAGCCGTTCAGACCAACGACTCGGTCATTGAACATCACACCACTACTCAGCTGTAATATGGCAGAGAGAAGAGCCAGAATTGAACTGTCAGTGTTCTGACCCGCATGGTTCTTTACAATAAACATTCAATATTGTCCGTCATTAGACCTTATGTCTTAATAATGGCATGACATGATAATTCAGCTAAATATTGTATAAAATTAAGGTATTTATCTCCCTGTAATGTCACTTTGTTGAGGGTATTTGATTGTAGTAATTTTATAAATGTTTTTGAAATAATGAAAGTTTGAAAAAGTGTCAAAGTTGATAAGGTATAAACAAGAAGATAAAAGCGATGAAAAAAGTTTAAAAACCAAACAAAGGAGGAAAACTGAAAGAAATAAAACAATAAGCTGAAAGAAGTGGAGAAATGTGAAAATGTTTTTTTCAGAAAAGAAAAGAAGTAACAAAAACAGAATTATGTTTAAAAAGGTGAAAAGCTGGAAGAAGTTGAAAGAAGTGGGAAAGTTTGAAAAGTTCAGAAAAAAGTTTAAATGAAGCTGAACAAAGTAAAAAAAATAAGTTGAAATGAGCTGAAAAAAGGTGGAAAAATGTGAAAGAATTGAAAAAGTAGAGAAAAAAGCAAAGAAGTGGAAATAGCTTGTTTAAAAGGCTGAAAATGTGGAAGAAGTTGAAAGGAGTGTGAAAGTTTTCGAAAAGCTGAAGAAAATCATAATATAGGTGAAAAAAGTGAAAAAAATACTTAATTTAAATGATTGAAACAGCCTGAAAAAGTTCCAAAAACGGAAAGAGTTGGCAAAATCTGAAACTTGTTAAAGAAATTGAAGTGATGACTAAAATAGTTGAGAGAAGCTAAAAAGAAAAAAAAAGATGAAATACTACAAAAACTAAAAAAAAATTTAAATGAAGCTGGAGGGTTTGAAACAACTGAAAAAGTAAAAATAAGATAAAAAAGTGGAAAAAGTCAATACAAATCTGAAAACAAGTTTAAATAAGTTGAAAAAAAGGCTGACAAAGTTCCAACAAAGTTGAATATGATTGTGTTCATCTGGATTTTACAATACACACATGTAAACTGGGCCAGAAAAGAAAGAGAGAGAGAGAGAGAGAGAGAGAGAGAGAGAGAGAGAGAGAGAGAGAGAGAGAGAGAGAGAGAGAGAGAGAACAGAAAAGGGAATGTTTTGGTAACTGAAATCATGAAAGATTTTTAGTTTAATAAACAAAAGTATTGGTACATTAAAGTAACGCTAAAATGTTGGAAATTTAAAAAGTTGAAGACATTTTAAATATCGTTTAAAGACTGCATGTTAAATAGTAAAACGATGGAATGAATGGATGGATGGCAAGATTTTAGAAAGTAAAACAATTTAAAGGTCCCATATTATGCAAAATCCACTTTACAATGGTTTTGTAACAGTAATATGCGTCCTGAGCCTGTGCAAAACCCCCCCAAAATGAGAAAAATCTATTCTCTCCTTCTCTTGCTTGCTCCACCTTTCTGAAAATGTGTGCTCAAACGCTCTGTTTTGAAATTCCCTGGTTTATGACGTCATAAACCCAAAGCGCTCCTCCTCAGGTTGGTAACACCGCCCACATTATTCAGCACCCCGGAAAACGCTGCTGGTTCAGTAAACATGGCGAAGGAACTTGCGAAGCCCGGCAGCTGCTCTGTTGTCGGCTGCACTAGCCAGCACCGCAGTCTGTTTTTGCCTCCTTTGTCTGAGGGTTTGAGGGTCCAGTGGATTCATTTCATTTTCGAGGGAGATGCACCCGCAAGAACGCCTAAGAAGTTGTATGTGTGCGCTCACCACTTCACTCTGGACTGCTTTCACAACGAGGGCCAGTTTACATCAGGATTCGCCAAGAAGCTGAAGCTAAAGCCTGGATCGGTTCCAGCTGTCCGTGACCAAGCTACAAACGTGGAAGCTGTAAGTTTTACCATGTTATGTTGCTTTATACTATATCGTCCTTCCGAGTGTTTTAGCCTGTTGGAAAGTGGTTTTAGCATGGCAGCTAACGTAAGTTACTGTTGCTAACATGGAGTCCTCTCCTCATATTACTTTAACACACAACGGTAAATAATATCAGGGGACGTTGAACAGAAGACGTATCAGGGTTTCCACCAGAGAGAGAGAAAAAAAAACTCCCCGACAATCGAACATGGCAGTGTTAGCAGCATTAGCCGTTAGCAGCGTTAGCAATGACGCCACACGCCCCCCCCCCCCCCCCCCCCCCCCCATCAAACTTCTTTCCTTGCAGTAAACACTGCCGTATGAACATATATTTCATGTAAAACCAGCATTATATACGTAAGGGATAATGTATGGACGATGCAGACGGTGATAATGTACACCTCATCAGGCATTAGCCTTTACTTAGCACCAAGATGCTAACGATAGTTTTTGTTCCCTGATAGTAGTAGTAGTTGGATTACAGGGAATAAGTGAAAGGGGGGATACAGTGGTAGAGATGCACTGCTCCACTACTCCCTGAAGTTCTGACAGAACCTTTATTTCCAGTCTTTCGTGACAGGATGAACTGGTCAGACACACCTGGATGAATCAGTTCATCCTATCATGAAAGACAGTAAACAAAGGTGCTGTCAGAACTGCAGCAAGTAATGGAGCTGTGCACATGTCATTTTTGCAGTATTTGTTGCTGTTGTAACTATGTATTTGAGAGGATGCAGGTGTAACCTCTGTTTCCTGTATGCAGGCCAGCACATCAACTGCAACTACAGATGTTCCTGCATCGAGGGATGCTGCATGCCAGACTGACCCAGTGGAGACCCGTTCTGGAGGCACACAGCTGTCCTGGAGGACTCTACAGTCTCATGTCAGAAGTAAAGGTCTGTAGTCAAGTGTAGTTCATTTATTGTTGATGAAGTAAGTAATCATTTACCTTTTATAATACTATTCACCTACGAGGGGGGACCCCAAAGTTTCCGGACTGATTCTATTAATAAAAAAATCCAATGAATTTCCGACTTTGGCCGCTAGATGTCGCTACAGGATAGCCTCATGCATAACTGTGCCAGGTTTGGCCTTCCCCCCTGATGCGGTCAGTTGACAGTCACTGTTTATGTTGACAGAGTTACACCCCGCTCTTCGATTTTTCAAGATGGTGAATATCCACTGATATGCGCTCTGTCAAAACATTTTGTTTTTTTATTGGGAAAAACAGCGGCAGAAACACTCACCATGTTGCAGACATTCTTTAAGAAGGATTCTTAGGGTGTCTGAGTGGTTTGGGCCCTTTAAGAGTGATCGGATTACATCACAAAGACCAGGCACGCAGAGGACAACAATCCACTTCCAGAACAGAGGAAAACGTCACAAAAACTGAAGAAGACGTCCTGGTAGATCCACGCAGGACTTTTGATGGCATTGCAGATCTGATGGGAGTATTGTAGAGATCCAGACAGATGATCCTCAGGCGGCTATTAGAAGCAGGGAGACGAAGGCACCCGGAAATGGCCGCATCGTAGCAGACAGCAGACCACAAGACACCCCGTTACGCACAGAAATAGCACAAAATGTTGTGCGTAAAGCATATTTTTTGACTAAAACCGTGACCAGCCAGCCTCCCCACCGCCATATTCCCCTGATCTGGCCCCGGGCGACGGCTTTTTGTTGTCAAAGATGAAACTGGAGCGGCAGCAGAAAGGTAAGACAGGCATACAGGCGGGGGAGGGAAAATTGAAGTTCTATCTTATCGGCACAGTTACGCACGGTCATGGCGACTCTTCTGAACAGTGAAAATCTCCGGTGCAGCGTTGTATTCAAGCCAAAGGAGAGTATTTTGGAGGTGACAGTTTCAAATAATTGCGACGATTAAAAAATAAAAAGTTACAACCACAGTCCGGGAACTTTTGGGTCCACTCTCGTATATTCATTCATTCATTTTTTCATTCATTCATTTTCCGCCGCTTCATCCCTTTCGGGGTCGCGGGTGGCTGGAGCCGATCCCAGCTGCTGTGGGCGAAGGCGGGGTACGCCCTGGACAGTTCGCCAGTCTGTCGCAGGGCTGACATATATAGACAAACAACCATTCACTCACACATTCATACCTAGGGGCAATTTAGGGTGATCAATTAACCTACCATGCATGTTTTTGGACCGTGGGAGGAAGCCGGAGTACCCGGAGGGAACCCACGCACACACGGGGAGAACATGCAAACTCCACACAGAAAGGCCCCGGCCGGTATTTGAACCCAGGACCTTCTTGCTGTGAGGCAAGAGCGCTAACCACCGCGCCACCGTGCGGCCCCACTCTCGTATAATGTAATGTATTACTGTCTTTATGTGTCATGGAAAGACTTCCTTTAGTAAAAATTGTATTTTTTCACAGGTGTCCAGGCTACTGTGTCCTGCTAGGATGTTGGTGTTGGGACATCCACTACAGATCGTTTTTATTTATCATCAACACCAGTAAAGAGACCTTCAAAGAGATCTCGTCTCAACCTGGACAAGGAGCAGGATTCAGATCCATTACAGGACACCTCTTCAGTGGCATCTTCAAAAGGGCAGGACTCCACCTATGACCATTCAAACTCTTTGACATTTCCTTTGACTCTGTCAATATGGTTCTAACTATGACAATATGACACATTTTGCCGGCATGCCAGATCCTTCATTGAGCCTGCAGTCATTCGCCACTGGAAGACACTGCAGGATGTGATGCTGCAGCGGCTCAGTCAGGAGGACAAAGTAATCGTTGTGGCGACATGAGGGCAGACTCTCCAGGTTTTTATATTTCACTGAAATTAAAGGTAAAATAAACTGGTTACATAGAAATTGTGTGAGTGTCTAGCGAAAAGTGTCTGTCAGCGTTAACGTCTTTGATTTTCTCTTTCCTGTACTTCCAGACTCTACCTGGCTGCCATGTATTATAATGAAAACGCCAACCGACCACAAGCCAAAACAAAGGTGTGCCCCTTTAAAGGTCCTCTTTCCAAAGGCCATGAAGGGAGAATGCAGAGCAAAACAACTAAAGACAGAGCCAACATTCCATAAATGTCATATTCTTTTATTAATTTTTTCAACCGAGACATCTGTTTTGGAAAGAACCTTCAACACACCAAAAACAACCTTGTGAAAACAGTAAATCAGATAAAGTGCCAAACACCAGGACATATTTAGGAAAAAACTCTGTCATTGTAAAATTCAAAAAACAAAACAAAAACAACAGTTTCTTTGTGCATGTCTTTTCTGAAACAGGGTATGTTGCTGAGATGATGGACCTCATTTGTGAAGAAGTCTTCAAGGATCCGGCTCCATACACAGAGGCAGTCCTGGCCATCCCCATTCCAGAGGACCTCACTGCACAGTTCAGCGGCCTGACACAGAGGAGGTCATTGCCAGTCATAGGCTGGCCCCATGTTGTGGGTTATATGTAAAGTGTGTGATGTCAATAAATGCTTGTCTACAGAAGTGACTCTGTGATTACATGAATGATGTACAGATCAACGGCTTTTGGAAGAAATATGCAGTTGAAAAAAAAGCAAAATCAATTCACATTCATCACGTTTTGTTAGAATTGTAAGATTATGCTCACTGAACCAAAGTAAGACTACATTTTTGATTTAGATACAAGCATAGCATACTGGTGTATTCCTCTCAGCCGTAAAGGACCATAGTCAGCACCATATATTTGGCAGGCATTCTGAAGAGAGTACACATTGAGGCAAACAGGCTCCAACCCAGGCCGGTCCACCATACAGGACGGCTGCTCCTCCACCTCCCGCAGCCGTCTGGTAACCTACAGGGAATTACAGAAGGTAAATGTATGTACTGTATTTTATACTGTAAATGTAACATGTAGCCCAATCAAGACAAATGGAAATTGTTGAAAAACGCTGCAAAAAGTTGAAAAAGATTACACTGCAAAAAGTTGAAAATCGTTGAAAAAGTTTAAAAACGCTGCAAAAAGTTGAAAAAACCTGAAAAGGCTTGAAAACACTGTAAAAATGTTGAAAAAGGTTGAAAATACTGCAAAAAGTGGAAAAAGTATGAAAAAGTTGGGAAACACTGTAAAAAGTTGAGAAAGGTTGAAAACGCTGCAAAAAGTTGAAAACAGTTGAGAAAGGTTGAAAACTCTGCAAAAAGTTGAAAACAGTTGAAAAAGGTTGAAAACGCTGCAAAAAGTTGAAAAACATTGAAAAAGGTTGAAAACGCTGCAAAAAGTTGAAAAATGTTTGAAAAAGTTGGAAAACACTGTAAAAAGTTGAAAAAGGTTGAGAAAGGTTGAAAACGCTGCAAAAAGGTGAAAAAGGTTGAAAAGGTTGAAAACGCTGCAAAAAGTTGAAAAAACCTGAAAAAGTTTGAAAACACTGTAAAAATGTTGATAAAGTTTGAAAATGCTGCAAAAAGTTGAAAAAGTTTGAAAAAGTTGGAAAACACTGTAAAAAGTTGAAAAAAGTTGAGAAAGGTTGAAAACGCTGCAACAAGTTGAAAACAGTTGAGAAAGGTTGAAAACACTGCAAAAAGTTGAAAATCATTGAAAAAGTTGAAAAACGCTGCAAAAAGTTGAAAAAGGTTGAAAACGTTTGAAAACGCTACAAAAAGTTGAAAATCATTTAAAAAGTTGAAAAACACTGCAAAAAGTTGAAAAGGGTTGAAAAAGTTGGAAAACACTGTAAAAATTTGAGAAAAGTTGAGAAAGGTTGAAAACGCTGCAAAAAGTTGAAAATCGTTGAAAAAGTTCAAAAACGCTGCAAAAACTTGAAAAAAGTTGAAAAAGTTTGAAAACGCTGCAAAAAGTTGAAAATAGTTGAAAGAGTTGAAAAACGCTGCAAAAACTTGAAAAAAGTTGATGAAGTTTGAAAACGCTGCAAAAAGTTGAAAATTGTTGAAAAAGTTTGAAAACACTACAAAAAGTTGAAAATTGTTGAAAAAGTTCAAAAACGCTGCAAAAACTTGAAAAAAGTTGAAAAAGTTTGAAAACGCTGCAAAAAGTTGAAAATCGTTGAAAAAGTTGAAAAACGCTGCAAAAACTTGAAAAAAGTTGAAAAAGTTTGAAAACGCTGCAAAAACTTGAAAATCGTTGAAAGAGTTGAAAAACGTTGCAAAAACTTGAAAAAAGTTGAAAAAGTTTGAAAACGCTGCAAAAAGTTGAAAAAGGTTGAAAACGTTTGAAAACGCTACAAAAAGTTGAAAATCATTGAAAAAGTTGAAAAACACTGCAAAAAGTTGAAAAGGGATGAAAAAGTTGGAAAACACTGTAAAAATTTGAGAAAAGTTGAAAAAGTTGAAAAACGCTGCAAAAACTTGAAAAAAGTTCAAAAAGTTTGAAAACGCTGGAAAAAAGTTGAAAATCGTTGAAAACACTGCAAAAAGTTGAGAAATGTTGACAAAGGTTGAAAACACTGCAGAAAGTTGAAAAAGGTTTAAAACACTGTAAAAAGTTGAAAAAGGTTGAAAAAGTTTTAAAACACTGCAAAAAGTTGAAAAAGTTTTTAAAAAGTTTGAAAAAATGCAAAAAGTTGAAAAAGTTTGAAAAAGTTGGAAAACACTGTAAAAAGTTGAAAAAAGTTGAGAAAGGTTGAAAACGCTGCAACAAGTTGAAAACAGTTGACAAAGGTTGAAAACACTGCAGAAAGTTGAAAAAGGTTTAAAACACTGTAAAAAGTTGAAAAAGGTTGAAAAAGTTTTAAAACACTGCAAAAAGTTGAAAAAGTTTTTAAAAAGTTTGAAAATGCTGCAAAAAGTTGAAAAAGTTTGAAAAAGTTGGAAAACACTGTAAAAAGTTGAAAAAAGTTGAGAAAGGTTGAAAACGCTGCAACAAGTTGAAAACAGTTGAGAAAGGTTGAAACACTGCAAAAAGTTGAAAATCGTTGAAAAAGTTGAAAAACGCTGCAAAAAGTTGAAAAAGGTTGAAAACGTTTGAAAACGCTACAAAAAGTTGAAAATCATTTAAAAAGTTGAAAAACACTGCAAAAAGTTGAAAAGGGTTGAAAAAGTTGGAAAACACTGTAAAAATTTGAGAAAAGTTGAGAAAGGTTGAAAACGCTGCAAAAAGTTGAAAATCGTTGAAAAAGTTCAAAAACGCTGCAAAAACTTGAAAAAAGTTGAAAAAGTTTGAAAACGCTGCAAAAAGTTGAAAATAGTTGAAAGAGTTGAAAAACGCTGCAAAAACTTGAAAAAAGTTGATGAAGTTTGAAAACGCTGCAAAAAGTTGAAAATTGTTGAAAAAGTTTGAAAACACTACAAAAAGTTGAAAATTGTTGAAAAAGTTCAAAAACGCTGCAAAAACTTGAAAAAAGTTGAAAAAGTTTGAAAACGCTGCAAAAAGTTGAAAATCGTTGAAAAAGCTGAAAAACGCTGCAAAAACTTGAAAAAAGTTGAAAAAGTTTGAAAACGCTGCAAAAACTTGAAAATCGTTGAAAGAGTTGAAAAACGTTGCAAAAACTTGAAAAAAGTTGAAAAAGTTTGAAAACGCTGCAAAAAGTTGAAAAAGGTTGAAAACGTTTGAAAACGCTATAAAAAGTTGAAAATCATTGAAAAAGTCTGAAAACGCTGCAAAAAGTTGAAAGCAGTTGAAAAAGGTTGAAAACGCTGCAAAAAGTTGAAAATCGTTGAAAAAGGTTGAAAATGTTGAAAACGCTGCAAAAAGTTGAAAATCGTTGAAAAAGTTCAAAAACGTTGCAAAAAGTTGAAAAAACTTTAACAAAGTTGAAGAAACAACAGAGTCAGTGTCAGAGTAACAGAGGATCAATAGAGCTCCAGTCTTAATGGAACAGTCCAGACTCATCAAGCAGCAGTCAGCACAACAGGTGTGTCTGTTGCTATGGAGACCAGCTGCACAGCAGCCATGACAGTGAACCAGCAGTTCTTATGGAGTGCGCATGATTGAGAAAATGTCATTCCTCGAGGACCCAGAGGTGACATTGAAAAAGATTTGTTCACAATCAGATTCAGAAGTCTTTCATGAATGTAATGGTGCAGGAATCATGTCTGTAGGATCATCCATTCAGCCACCGCGATGGTGCGAACATGAGTGAAGTTTTGGATTTGAGTGAGAAAATCTCTCTCCAAAATGCATTGGAGCGGATGGGAGAAAATCCTGCGCTCTCCTCACAGAAATGCAGCTGGAGAGAGAACCGTTTGAGATAGAGACAAAATGACTCAATTGTACGGGTCACAACAAAAATGGCTACGTTTAGAGGTAATTGTGTAGATTGAGCTAGAAATGTGGCCAGGGGGAAGAGAAAATAATTATTTTTTTGGTTTAAATCCAGAGCCTCCCGCACTCTAAATTCCTTTCTCCCACTCTAGCTTTTCCAATACACACCCATTGTAAACTCCAAAAACGGCTGAAATGCTCTCCGTACTTGAAGGCTTACAGTTTGAATTTGGTAAAACATCTGGACATCATATAACATACCTGAATAGAGGACAAAAATGCCTACATTTTGCAAGTAAAATGACATGTCTACGTCAAAGTATGACAAAGTTGTAAGGGGTCAAAGTTGAAGGAGTTGAAAGGTCAGTTGAAGGGTTTTCCCATTGACTTCAATGTTAAAAATAATTTTAAAAAGTTGAAATATTTCAAAAAGTTGAACAAAGTTGAAAAAGTTGAAAAAGGTTGAAGAAAGGGTTGAAAAAGTTGAACATTTTAAAAGTTGAATGGTTAAAATCGGTTAAGATTTGAAGAAGTTATAAGGTTCCAAAGTTTGAAAAAATCTCCATCCGTTAACATGGGGCAAAAAGTTGCACAAAAGTTGAAATATTTCAAAAAGTTGAAAAGATATTAAAAAGCTAGAACATTGCCAGAATGTCCTTAAAAAGCTGCACAATTTGATATATGAATGGTTCAAATCGGACAAGATTTGAAGGAGGAGAAGCGTGTCGAAAAACGGCGGAAGAAGTCAGAATAACTAGAAAAAATTTGCAGTTCCTGAAGAAACTGCAAGTGTGAATGCTGAGCTGAAAATGTTAAACTGTAATGCAGAAAAACTGAATAAGAAAAGGTGAAAAACCCTGAAATAAAGTTGAAAAAGGTTTAAAAACTTTGAAAACACGGCAAAAAGTCGAAAAGGGTTAAAAAAGGTTGAAAACACTGCAAAAAGTTGAAAAAGGTTGAAAACATTGCAAAAAGTTGAAAAAAGCTTCAAAACACTGCAAAAAGTTGAAAAAGTTTAAAAAAAAGTTGAAAACACTCCAAAAAAACTTGAAAATGTTAAAGAAGGTTGAAAACACTGCAAAAAGTTGAAAAAGGTTGAAAAAGGTAGAAAACACTGCAAAAAATTAAAAAATGTTGAAAAAGGTTGAAAGCGCTGCAAAAAGTTCAAAAATGTTGAAAAAGGCTGAAAACACTGTAAAAAGTTGAAAAATGTTGAAAAAGGCTGAAAACACTGCAAAAAGTTGAAAAAGGTTGAATGAGGTTGAAAAATGTTGAAAACACTGCAAAAAGTTGAAAAAGTTGAAAAAGTTTGAAAAAGTTTGAAAACACTGCAAAAAGTTGAAAAAGCTTAAAAAAAAGTTGAAAATGTTGAAAAAGTTTGAAAACGCTGCAAAAAGTTGAAAAAGGTTGAAAAAGTTTGAAAACACTGCAAAAAGTTGAAAATGATTGAAAAGACTGCAAAAAGTTGAAAAATGTTGAAAACGCTGCAAATAGGTGAAAAAGGTTGAAAAAGTTTGAAAACACAACAAAAAGTCGAAAAAAGCTGAAAACATTGCCAAGAGTTGAAAAAATTAAACACAGAAACTGACACATTTTCAAAAACTTAAAAGTTGACAAAGGAGGAGAGAGCAGTAAACACCAGTGGAGTCCGTGTCAGAGTAACAGAGGATCAATAGAGCTCCAGTCTTAATGGAAAAATCCAGACTAATCAAGCAGCAGCAGCACAACAGGTGTGTCTGTTGCTATGGAGACCAGCTGCACAGCAGCCATGACAGTGAATCAGCACTTTTTAATGGAGTGCGCATGGTTGAAGAAATGGCATTTCTCGGGGACCAAGATGTGAAATTGAAAAAGATTTTCACACAGTCAGATTCAGAAGCCTTTCATGAATTTAATGGTGCAGGAATCATGTCTGTAGGATCATCCATTCAGCCATACCAATTGTGCGAACACGAGTGAAGTTTTGGATTCAGGCATCTCGAAAATGCATTGGAGCGGATGGGAGAAAATTTTGCACTCTCCTCAAACAAATGCCTCTGGAGAGAGAACCGTTTGAGATAGAGACAAAGTGACTCAATCGTACGGGTCACAAGAGAAATTCCTACGTTTAGAGGGGTTATTGTGCAGATTGAGCCAGAAATGTGGCCGTACGGACGAGAAAATAATTTTTTTTTGGTTAAAATTCAGAGCCTCCCGCACTCTAAATTTGATTCTCCCACTCTAGCTTTTCCAATACACACCCATTATAAACTTCAGAAACGGCTAAAATTCCCTCCATACTTGAAGCCTCACAGTTTAAATTTGGTAAAAGATCTTGAGATGATACTACATACCTGAATAGAGGACAAAAATGCCTACGTTTTAAAAGTAAAATGACTTGTCTATGTGAAAGTATGACAAAGTAGTAAGGGTTCAAAGTTGAAGGAGTTGAAAGGTCAGTTGAAGGGTTTTCCCATCCACTTCAATGTTAAAAATAATTTTAAAAAGTTGAAATATTTCAAAAAGTTGAACAAAGTTGAAAAAGTTGAAAAAGGTTGAAGAAAGCGTTTAAAAAGTTGAATATTTTAAAAGTTGAATGGTTAAAATCGGTTAAGATTTGAAGAAGTTATAAGGTTCCAAAGTTACATAGAACATAGCAGGAATGTCCTTAAAAAGCTGAACAATTTGATATTTGAATGGTACAAATCGGACAAAATTTGGAGGAGTAGTTAAGCGTCAAAAATCAGCGGAAGAAGTCAGAAGAAGCAGAACTAGAAAAATTTGCAGTTCCTGAAGAAACTGCAAGTGTGAATGCTGAGCTGAAAATGCTAAACTGTAATGCAGAAGAAGTTCAAGAAGAAAGGTTGAAAAGGAAGTTGACAAATTTTGACAAAGCTTGAAAACACTGCAAAGAGCTGAAAAAGGTTGAAAACACTACAAAAAGTTGAAAAAGGTTGAAAACTCTGCAAAAAGTTGAAAAAAGTTATAAACGGTTGAAAAAGATTAAAAACACTGCAAAAAGTTGAAAAAGCTTGAAAAAGTTTTAAAACACTGCAAAAAGTTGATAAAGTTTTAAAAAAGGTTGAAAACACTGGAAAAAGTTGAAAAAGGTTGAAAACACTACAAAAAGTTGAAAAAAGTTGGAAAAAGTTGGAAAACACTGTAAAAAGTTGAAAAAAGTTGAGAAAGGTTGAAAACGCTGCAACAAGTTGAAAACAGTTGAGAAAGTTTGAAAAAGTTTTAAAACACTGCAAAAAATTGAAAAAACCTGAAGAAGTTTGAAAACACTCTAAAAATGGTGAAAAGTTTGAAAACGCTGCTGTTATGACCCGAGGAGTCAAACATATTCTTCAGGGAGACAGGACAATACAAAGATCAGGGTTCAATTATTTATTGAATATCCTCCACAGAGTCGGCGTCTTCGTGTGGTGAGTTGACGAAGCTCTGGGGGAAAAGGAACCCTCATCACCCGTGCCCCAAAAGTTACATCAAAATGAAACAAAGTATCAAACGAAAGGAGGCCCAGATGCGCCAGCCAACTTAAGAAAAAGACGAGGTCACAGCCCAGCTGCTATGCAGCCGTCGAAGCTGATCCCTCGTCCAAACTAAAAAAAAACCCCAACTAAACCCGATCAAAAGAAAGGCGAAAACGGGACGGCTGGTCACACCTGGACGGAAAAAGACAGCGATCCAAAAGAAGGAAAAAATCGGAAAAAAGAGAACGCAAAGCCGGCTAGTGGGCTAGCATGCCCTGCAGCAACATGCCTGCCTGTCGGAGCCGGAGTCCATGGCGCGCCGGCGAGCGCACCTGGCGACAGGTGTAACGAGGTGGGTGGGCGAGCGAGAGAGAGACCGGACGACGACGACCCAGAGCGCCGCCTCCACGCTGCTATTTATAGCGCGGCGGCGCGACTCGCTCCAATCAGAACCGAACAAAAAAGGAAAAAGATAATTACTTAAAAAAAGTAACAAAACAGGATAAATATTCCCTAAATATCTGAAGGGGGAAAAAAACGTGAAACTGTCCGTAAAAAAAAAACCACGATGTGCCCGCAGCACATCACACCCCCACCCAGAGACACTGAATAGGATCGAGCAAGGCAAAAAAAAAAACCCATAACGATCGACCTATTCAGTGCAAAACAAACATCTACAGGCGTGAGAGAGCATCAGCCACCACGTTATCTTTCCCGCGAATATGCTTGATAACGATGTGAAATGATTGCAGCCGCAAAGACCAGTTCATGAGGCGCCGATTTTTGTTCCTCATGCGGTCCAGAAACACCAGCGGGTTGTGGTCTGTGAAGACGACTGTGGGAGCACTGGAACCACCAACATAAACTTCAAAGTGTTCCAGCGCCAGGACCAACGCCAGTGCCTCCTTCTCAATGGTGGAGTACCATTTTTGATGTCTATTCAGCTTCTTCGAAAAATACGAAACTGGATGCTCCACCCCATCAGATCCATCCTGCAACAGGACAGCGCCCACGCTGGAGTCACAGGCATCCACAGCCAAATTAAATGGCAAGTCAAAATGAGGCGCGGACAAAACAGGAGCGTTGACCAACAGCGACTTGGTGTGTTCAAACGCGGACTGACACCGGCCGGACCAGCGGAAATCGACTTTCGGACTAAGCAAGTCCGTCAAAGGGGCAGCCACAGCCGAGAAGTTTTTCCAAAAACCCCTGTAGTAGCCCACCATCACCAGATACCGGCGCAGCTCAGTCCGTGTGGTGGGAACCGGAACAGAGAGAATGGCCTCCACCTTCGCCTGAACAGGGCGCACCTGACCTCCCCCAACTCTTTTTCCCAGATAAGTCACCGTTGCTTGACCAAATTCACATTTGGATAGATTAATGGTTAGATTGGCCTCACTCAGACGCGCAAAAACAGAACTCAAATGGTTCATGCGCTCACTCCATGTGGCAGAACAAATAACCAAATCATCAATGTAAGCCTCACAAAATGGCAAACCAGACAAAACGACATTCATCAGCCGCTGAAAAGTCGCCGGGGCATTGCACATCCCAAAAGCCATGACCGTGTACTCAAGGAAGTCGTCGGGTGTGACAAAAGCGGAGATCTCCTGGGCGCGTGCAGTAAGAGGCACCTGCCAGTACCCCTTCAGCAGATCCAGTTTGGACACAAACCGGGCAGCCCCAACATGGTCCACACAGTCCTCCATCCGAGGCAGTGGATAACAATCCGGCTTAGTCACCCCATTGACCTTCCTGAAATCCGTACAGAAGCGGTCTTCTCCATTGGCTTTGATCGTTAGGAGACATGGCGAACTCCACGCACTGCTGCTCTTCACAGCAATGCCGTGCTCCACCATGTACTCCACCTGACTCCTCAAACGGCGACGTTTGTCTGGATTCACCCTGTAAGGATGTTGCTTTATGGGTCTAGAATCACCCACATCGATGTCATGGCTGAGCACACGCGTCTGAGTGGGAATATCGGCAAACAGCGACTTATAAGACTGGACCAAACGAGTGACATCAGCCTGCTGGGAAAAATCAAGGTGGGAGAACAAGAGAGGCAGGTTCTCCAATGCCACCGAATTAGAAAACCGTCCCTGTGTCAACGCTGCAGAAAACCCGTCCGTGTCAGGTTCAGCTCCGGGCAGCTCCTCCCGATTCGCAGCCAAGCTCACACGCGGCTCCGACGCGGTGACGTCATCTTCCCGCCCTGCCGCCGAACTACCGGACGAGGAAGACGCGCGCTCCACATACGGCTTCAGCATGTTGACATGACATAAGCGGGACCTCCGCCGTCTGTCGGGCGTGGCAACTAAATAATCCAAGTTCCCGACCCTTTTCTTAACCGAATACGGCCCGCTGTAGCGCGCTTGTAAGTTTGACCCGGGAATAGGTAGTAAAACCAGAACTTTGTCACCGGGCTCAAACACACGCTCCTTCGCACGCTTGTCAAACACTGCTTTCATTCTTGCCAGCGCCACTTCCAGATTTCCCTTTGCTATCTCACATGCACGGCGCACCTTCAGTCTGAAATTACCGATGTACTCAAGGAGATTCTGCTCGGATTTGCCGCACAGCCACTTGTCCCGCAACAACCGTAACGGTCCGCGAACGCTGTGCGCAAAAACAAGTTCCGATGGACTAAAGCCCAGGGACTCCTGGACCACCTCCCGAATGGCAAACATCTGCAAATGCACCCCCTCATCCCAGTCTTTCTCAAATTCCAGGCAGTAAGTGCGAAGCATTGTTTTCAGCGTCTGGTGAAAGCGCTCGAGTGCGCCCTGACTCTCCGGGTGATACGCGCTGGAGTGACAATGTTTGATATCGAGCTGTTTCAACACCTGCGCGAACACCCTGGACATGAAGTTAGACCCCTGGTCAGTCTGCACAACCCGAGGCAACCCAAACACCAAAAAAAACTTTGTTAAAGCCTTCACAACAACTGGCGTGGTGATTTTACGCACGGGGAAAACTTCAGGAAACCTGGAAGCCGCGCACATCACCGTAACCAGAAATTTATTCCCTGCCTTAGAACGAGGCAGCGGACCCACACAATCAACCAGCACTCGTTCAAAAGGTTCACCGACCGCTGGGATTGGATACAGGGGAGCGGGAGGAATGGTTTGATTCGGCTTTCCAGACACTTGACACCAGTGGCACGAATTACAATGGCGCACAACATCGCGCTTCAGTCCAGGCCAAAAGAAATTACGCAGAATGCGATCATATGTTTTCCGTATACCAAGATGACCCGCCAGCGGATTGTCATGAGCAAGTTTCAAAATCTCGGCGCGGTATGAAACGGGCATCACAATCTGCGTAACCACACTCCACTCCTCAGCGGGAGAGACATTTAACGGCGTCCACTTACGCATTAACAGACCGTCTCTCACAAAATATCCAGTGGACATGGACTCGGACCGATCATCAGTTACTGCACCAACAAACAAATGCGCCAAAGTTGTGTCAGCTTTCTGATCTGCAATGAGCTGTTGTCTGGACAACGACAACGCGCTCACATCAGGTTTGCGCTCCGCACACTCCCCGCCTTCATCATTCAACACGGGAACGTCATCACCGTCGCACAAGAAACTGTCACTCAGGTCAATGTCTTCTTTATTTTCCTGCTGTTCACGTTTAGCAGCTGCGCGCGTAACCGCACAGGACGTGAACACATCAGGAAATCTACTCCCCAGCTCATCCGGGCCTGTGCGCACAACCGGGACAGGTGTAACCTCGGGAGTCACCAGCACTCGACCTCCCGCCAAGTCATTCCCCATAATAACGGAGACACCATTTATGGGAAACCCGGGACGCACACCGACCACTGCGTCACCGGACCACAGCTCTGATTGTATCAGAATTTTGTGTAAGGGAACGCCAACATCCTGCATATTGAAACTGCGCACAGGAACGTCAGACCCAACAGCAGTGACATCATTCAATGGCAGAATCCCCTCCAAAATAAACGACTGAGAAGCAGCGGTGTCACGCAGGATTTTAACTGGGAACTTCTCCTCTCCGCCAGACACAGACACAAATCCGTCCATAACGAACGGCTTGAAATCCCCATAATCACACTGTGACCCAGGCTGAAGTGGCTGGCTAACGGGAGTCACCGTTTTAATCAAAGCCACAGGTTTTGATTGTTTTTTCTTCAACACAGAACAATTAGAAATGACGTGTCCCTTCTTCCTGCAATAGAAACAAGTGACGTCGTCTCTACTCTTAGACTCAGATGCCTCAGTTTTAACGTCGGCACCGGACAGAGAGCCAGAAACGGGTTCAGTGAGCACAGACACAGCCTTTTTGCCATTACCGTTAATTCGGTCCCGCTCAAAACGACCGTAACCAAAGGGGCGATCTCCAAACCCAGATTTATGCGTCAATGCATACTCGTCAGCAAGCACCGCAGCTTTAGAGACGTCGGTAACCTTGCTCTCAGTCAGGTACAGAGCAATTTTGTCGGGGAGGCAATTCTTAAAATCCTCCATCAACACCAGCTGCTTCAACTGGACAAAATCACTCACATCCTGCGATGAACACCACCGATCAAAAAGAACTTCCTTCTCTCTCGCAAAATCAACATACAACTGGTTGTGCTGTTTTTTTAACTTTCGGAACTTCTGCCTATAAGCCTCCGGAACTAATTCATAAGCACGAAGAACAGCAGCCTTAACCTTATCAAAATCCAAACTGTCAGCAGCAGATAAAGACGCATGAGCTTCCTGTGCCTTACCAACAAGTGAACATTGTAACAATAATGTCCACGCCTCTCTAGGCCACTTTAAGGACACAGCGACTCTCTCAAACAAAGTAAAATATTTGTCAACGTCCCTCTCATTAAAATGAGGAACAAGACGAATATTCCTACTTACATCAAAGTCTTTCTGCTGCTGCAGCTGCTGGCTCATGGCGAGTTCCAATTCACGCAGGCGGATCTGAGCTTCCTGCTCAACTTTAGTTTTCTCCAGCGCCAGTCGTTGGAGCTCCACTTCCAACTCCTTCAGCCGGACAGATTCCTCTCTGGTCGAGGACAAATGAGGACTTTTTGGGAGCACTTGGGAAGGGAACAAACCACGCTCAACCAGTGACTCAAGTACCGCGGCTTTAACAGTGTTCTTTTTATCCTGCTTCGAAACAAGCACCTTATAGTAATCAGCAAGCGCCAATAAATCTTCTTTGGAACACTTGTGAATAACATCCACGTTAGGCGTCTTTACGAAATCATCCAAGGAAAAAACGAACGACATTTCCGAAGCCGACGATAGAACAAAAGCACTGAGAGAAAAAAAAAACTATCGCGCAGCAAACTGCCCACTACTCCACGAAAAATCCCCACAAACTTCCTCACTCAAACACTCAAAACAACCCACACGCAGCCAAACGGAAATGCCCAAAAAACCAAAAATTACCACTGCACACAAAAAAAAAAACCCAGATCGGAGGGCAAAAAACACGACAAAGGAAACAAAATGGGCAAAAATGGCCATCTGCCAGGGTTTTAAGTTTGAACGAGCCCCCAAAAATATGTTATGACCCGAGGAGTCAAACATATTCTTCAGGGACACAGGACAAAACAAAGATCAGGGTTCAATTATTTATTGAAAATCCTCCACAGAGTCGGCGTCTTCGTGTGGTGAGTTGACGAAGCTCTGGGGGAAAAGGAACCCTCATCACCCGTGCCCCAAAAGTTACATCAAAATGAAACAAAGTATCAAACGAAAGGAGGCCCAGATGCGCCAGCCAACTTAAGAAAAAGACGAGGTCACAGCCCAGCTGCTATGCAGCCGTCGAAGCTGATCCCTCGTCCAAACTAAAAAAAAACCCCAACTAAACCCGATCAAAAGAAAGGTGAAAACGGGACGGCTGGTCACACCTGGACGGAAAAAGACAGCGATCCAAAAGAAGGAAAAAATCGGAAAAAAGAGAACGCAAAGCCGGCTAGTGGGCTAGCATGCCCTGCAGCCACATGCCTGCCTGTCGGAGCCGGAGTCCATGGCGCGCCGGCGAGCGCACCTGGCGACAGGTGTAACGAGGTGGGTGGGCGAGCGAGAGAGAGACCGGACGACGACGACCCAGAGCGCCGCCTCCACGCTGCTATTTATAGCGCGGCGGCGCGACTCGCTCCAATCAGAATCGAACAAAAAAGGAAAAAGATAATTACTTAAAAAAAGTAACAAAACAGGATAAATATTCCCTAAATATCTGAAGGGGGAAAAAAACGTGAAACTGTCCGTAAAAAAAAACCACGATGTGCCCGCAGCACATCACAAAAAGTTGAAAACAGTTGAAAAAGGTTGAAAACTCTGCAAAAAGTTGAAAAAAGTTAAAAACGGTTGAAAAAGATTAAAAACACTGCAAAAAGTTGAAAAAGCTTGAAAAAGTTTTAAAACACAGCAAAAAGTTGATAAAGTTTTAAAAAAGGTTGAAAACACTGGAAAAAGTTGAAAAAGGTTGAAAACACTACAAAAAGTTGAAAAAAGTTGGAAAAAGTTGGAAAACACTGTAAAAAGTTGAAAAAAGTTGAGAAAGGTTGAAAACGCTGCAACAAGTTGAAAACAGTTGAGAAAGGTTGAAAAAGTTTTAAAACACTGCAAAAAGTTGAAGAAACCTGAAAAAGTTTATAAACACTCTAAAAATGGTGAAAAGTTTGAAAACACTGCAAAAACTTGAAAACAGTTGAATAAGGTTGAAAATGTTGAAAACGCTGCAAAAAGTTGAAAAATGTTGAGAAAGGTTGAAAACGCTGCAAAAAATTGAAAAAGGTTGAAAAAGTTTGAAAAATGCTGCAAAAACTTGAAAAAGGTTGAAAAAGTTTTGAAACACTGCAAAAAGTTGAAAAACTTTTAAAAACAGTTGAAAGCACTGCAAAAAGTTGAAAAAGGTTGAAAAAGGTTGAAAACACTGTAAAAATGTTGAAAAAATTGAAAACAGTGTAAAAAGTTGAAAACAGTTGAATAAGGTTGAAAACGCTGCAAAAAGTTGAAAAAAGTTGAAAAGGTTTGAAAAAGGTTGAAAAAGTTTGAAAATTCTGAAAAAACTTGAAAAAAGTTGGAAAAGTTTGAAAATGCTGCAAAAAGTTGAAAATCGTTGGAAAAATTGAAAAATGCTGCAAAAAGTTGAAAAAAGTTGGAAAAGTTTGAAAACGCTGCAAAAAGTTGAAAAACTTTAAGAATGTTGAAGAAACAGCAGAGTCAGTGTCAGAGTAACAGAGGATCAATAGAGCTCCAGTCTTAATGGAAGTCCAGACTCATCAAGCAGCAGTCAGCACAACAGGTGTGTCTGTTGCCATGGAGACCAGCTGCACAGCAGCCATGACAGTGAACCAGCAGTTCTTATGGAGTGCGCATGATTGAGAAAATGTCATTCCTCGAGAACCCAGAGGTGACATTGAAAAAGATTTGTTCACAATCAGATTCAGAAGTCTTTCATGAATGTAATAGTGCAGGAATCATGTCTGTAGGATCATCCATTCAGCCACCGCGATGGTGCGAACATGAGTGAAGTTTTGGATTTGAGTGAGAAAATCTCTCTCCAAAATGCATTGGAGTGGATGGGAGAAAATCCTGCGCTCTCCTCACAGAAATGCAGCTGGAGAGAGAACCGTTTGAGATAGAGACAAAATGACTCAATTGTACGGGTCACAACAAAAGTGGCTACGTTTAGAGAGGTAATTGTGTAGATTGAGCCAGAAATGTGGCCAGGGGGACGAGAAAAGAATTATTTTTTTGGTTTAAATTCAGAGCCTCCCGCACTCTAAATTCCTTTCTCCCACTCTACCTTTTCCAATACACACCCATTGTAAACTCCAAAAACGGCTGAAATGCTCTCCGTACTTGAAGGCTCACAGTTTAAATTTGGTAAAAGATCTGGACATGATATAACATACCATAATAGAGGACAAAAATTCCTACATTTTGCAAGTAAAATGACGTGTCTACGTCAAAGTATGACAAAGTTGTAAGGGGTCAAAGTTGAAGGAGTTGAAAGGTCAGTTGCAGGGTTTTCCCATTGACTTCAATGTTAAAAATAATTTTAAAAAGTTGAAATATTTGAAAAAGTTGAACAAAGTTGAAAAAGTTTAAAAAGGTTGAAGAAAGGGTTTAAAAAGTTGAATATTTTAAAAGTTGAATAGTTAAAATCGGTTAAGATTTGAAGAAGTTATAAGGTTCCAAAGTTTGAAAAAATCTCCATCCGTTAACATGGGGCAAAAAGTTGCACAAAAGTTGAAATATTTCAAAAAGTTGAAAAGATATTAAAAAGCTAGAACATTGCCAGAATGTCCTTAAAAAGCTGCACAATTTGATATATGAATGGTTCAAATCGGACAAGATTTGAAGGAGGAGAAGCGTGTCGAAAAACGGCGGAAGAAGTCAGAATAACTAGAAAAAATTTGCAGTTCCTGAAGAAACTGCAAGTGTGAATGCTGAGCTGAAAATGTTAAACTGTAATGCAGAAAAACTGAATAAGAAAAGGTGAAAAACCCTGAAATAAAGTTGAAAAAGGTTTAAAAACTTTGAAAACACGGCAAAAAGTCGAAAAGGGTTAAAAAAGGTTGAAAACACTGCAAAAAGTTGAAAAAGGTTGAAAACATTGCAAAAAGTTGAAAAAAGCTTCAAAACACTGCAAAAAGTTGAAAAAGTTTAAAAAAAGTTGAAAACACTCCAAAAAAACTTGAAAATGTTAAAGAAGGTTGAAAACACTGCAAAAAGTTGAAAAAGGTTGAAAAAGGTAGAAAACACTGCAAAAAATTAAAAAATGTTGAAAAAGGTTGAAAGCGCTGCAAAAAGTTCAAAAATGTTGAAAAAGGCTGAAAACACTGTAAAAAGTTGAAAAATGTTGAAAAAGGCTGAAAACACTGCAAAAAGTTGAAAAAGGTTGAATGAGGTTGAAAAATGTTGAAAACACTGCAAAAAGTTGAAAAAGTTGAAAAAGTTTGAAAAAGTTTGAAAACACTGCAAAAAGTTGAAAAAGCTTAAAAAAAAGTTGAAAATGTTGAAAAAGTTTGAAAACGCTGCAAAAAGTTGAAAAAGGTTGAAAAAGTTTGAAAAAAGTTGAAAAAGGTTGAAAACACTGAAAAAGGTTGAAAAAAGTTGAAAAAGGTTAAAAACACTGCAAAATGTTGAAAAAGGTTGAAAAAGGCTGAAAACGCTACAAAAAGTTGAAAAAGGTTGATAGAGGTAGAAGGAGCAGCAGAGTCAGAGTCAGAGTAACAGAGGATCAATAGAGCTCCAGTCTTAATGGAAAAATCCAGACTAATCAAGCAGCAGTCAGCACAACAGGTGTGTCTGTTGCTATGGAGACCAGCTGCACAGCAGCCATGACAGTGAATCAGCACTTTTTAATGGAGTGCACATGGTTGAGAAAATGTCGTGCCTGGAGAACCCAGAGGTGAAATTGAAAAAGATTTTCACAAAGTCAGATTCAGAAGCCTTTCATGAATTTAATGGTGCAGGAATCACGTCTGTAGGATCATCCATTCAGCCACGGCGATTGTGCGAACACGAGTGAAGTTTTGGATTCAGGCGTCTCGAAAATGCATTGGAGCGGATGGGAGAAAATTCTGCTCTCTCCTCAAACAAATGGCTATGGAGAGAGAACTGTTTGAGATAGAGACAAAGTGACTCAATTGTACGGGTCACAAGAAAAATTCCTACGTTTTGAGGGGTTATTGTGCAGATTGAGCTAGAAATGTGGCTGTACGGACGAGAAAAGAATTTTTTTTTTGGTTAAAATTCAGAGCCTCCCGCACTCTAACTGCCACTCTCCCACTCTAAGCTTTTCCAATACACACCCATTGTAAACTCCAAAAACGGCTGAAATTCTCTCCGTACTTAAAGGCTCACAGTTTAAATTTGGTAAAAGATCTTGAAATGATATTACATACCTGAATAGAGGACAAAAATGCCTACGTTTTAAAAGTTAAATGACTTGTCTACGCCAAAGTATGACAAAGTTTTAAGGGTTCAAATTTGAAGGAGTTGAAAGGTCAGTTGAAGGGGTTTTCCATCCACTTCAATGTTAAAAATAATTTTAAAAAATTGAAATATTTCAAAAAGTTGAACAAAGTTGAAAAAGTTTAAAAAGGTTGAAGAAAGGGTTTAAAAAGTTGAATATTTTAAAAGTTGAATGGTTAAAATCGGTTAAGATTTGAAGAAGTTATAAGGTTCCAAAGTTTGAAAAAATCTCCATCCGTTAACATGGGGCAAAAAGTTGCACAAAAGTTGAAATATTTCAAAAAGTTTAAAAGGTTTTAAAAAGCTAGAACATCGCACCCATGTCCTTAAAAAGCTGAACATTTTGATACTTGAATGGTTTAAATCGGACAAAAACTGTAGGAGGAGTTAAGCGTCAAAAAATGGGGGAAGAATACAGAATAATAATATTAAAGATTTGAAAAACAAAGGTGTGAATGCCTTCAGCATTCACACAACTAGAAAAAATTTGCAGTTCCTGAAGAAACTGCAAGTGTGAATGCTGAGCTGAAAATGTTAAACTGTAATGCAGAAAAACTGAATAAGAAAAGGTGAAAAACACTGCAAAAACTTGAAAAAGGTTGAAAACACTGCAAAAAGTTGAAAAATGTTGAAAAAGGTTCAAAACACTGCAAAAAGTTGAAAAGGGTTGAAAATAGTTGAAAAAGGTTGAAAAAGTTTGAAAACACTGCTAAAAGTTGAAAAAGGTTGAAAACACTGCAAAAAGTTGAAAAATGTTGAAAAAGGTCGAAAACACTGCAGAAAGTTGAAAAAGTTTAAAAAAGGTTGAAAACACTGAAAAAAACTTGAAAATGTTGAAAAAGGTTGAAAACACTGCAAAAAGTTAAAAAATGTTGAAAAAGGTTGAGAACACTGCAAAAAGTTGAAAAAGGTTGAAAAAAGGTGAAAAATTTTGAAAAAGGTTGAAAACACTGCAAAAAGTTGAAAAAGGTTGAAAAATGTTGAAAACACTGCAAAAAGTTGAAAAGGGGTGAAAAAAGTTGAAAAAGGTTGAAAAATTTTGAAAAAGGTTGAAAACACTGCAAAAAGTTGAAAAATATTGAAAAAGTTTGAAAACATTGCAAAAAGTTGAAAAAGGTTGAAAAAAGGTGAAAAATGTTGAAAAATTTTGAAAAAGGTTGAAAACACTGCAAAAAGTTGAAAAAGGTTGAAAAATGTTGAAAACATTGCAAAAAGTTGAAAAGGGTTGAAAAAAGGTGAAAAAGGTTGAAAACACTGCAAAAAGTTGAAAAAGGTTGAAAAAGTATGAAAACGCTGCAAAAATGTTGAAAAAGGTTGAAAGCGCTGCAAAAAGTTGAAAAATGTTGAAAAAGTTTGAAAACACTGCAAAAAGTTGAAAACAGTTGAAAAAGGTTGAAAAATGTTGAAAACACTGCAAAAAGTTAAAAAAGGTTGAAAAAGTTTGAAAACGCTGCAAAAAGTTGAAAAAGGTTGAAAAAGTTTGAAAAGGCTGCAAACACTTGAAAAATGTTGAAAAAGGTTGAAAACGCTGCAAAAAGTTGAAAAAGTTCAAAAAGGTTGAAAACGCTCCAAAAAGTTGAAAAAGGTTCAAAAATGTTGAAAACGCTGCAAAAAGTTGAAAAAGAAGCAGTAGACAGCAGTAGAGTCAGTGTCAGAGTAACAGAGGATCAATAGAGCTCCAGTCTTAATGGAAAAATCCAGACTAATCAAGCAGCAGTCAGCACAACAGGTGTGTCTGTTGCTATGGAGACCAGCTGCACAGCAGCCATGACAGTGAATCAGCACTTTTTAATGCAGTGCGCATGGTTGAAGAAATGGCTTTTCTCGGTGACCGAGATTCGAAATTGAAAAAGATTTTCAAACAGCCAGATTCAGAAGCCTTTCATGAATTTAATGGTGCAGGAATCATGTCTGTAGGATCATCCATTCAGCCACACCGAGGGTGCGAACATGAGTGAAGTTTTGGATTCAGGTATCTCCAAAATGCATTGGAGCGGATGGGAGAAAATCCTGCACTCTCCTCAAACAAATGACTCTGGAGAGAGAACCGTTTGAGATAGAGACAATGTGACTCAATTGTACGGGTCACAAGAAAAATTCCTACGTTTTGAGGGGTTATTGTGCAGATTGAGCCAGAAATGTGGCCGTACGGACGAGAAAAGAATTTTTTTTTTGGTTAAAATTCAGAGCCTCCCGCACTCTAAATTCCTTTCTCCCACTCTAGCTTTTCCAATACACACCCATTGTAAACTCCAAAAAAAGCTGGAATTCTCTCTGTACTTGAAGGCTCACAGTTTAAATTTGGTAAAAGATCTTGAAATGATATTACGTTCCTGAATAAAGGACAAAAATGCCTACGTTTTAAAAGTAAAATGACTTGTCCACGTGAAAGTATGACAAAGTTATAATGGTTCAAAGTTGAAGGAGTTGACGGGTCAGTTGAAGGGTTTTCCCATCCACTTCAATGTTAAAAATAATTTAAAAAGTTGAAATATTTCAAAAAGTTCAAGAAAGTTGAAAAAGTTTAAAAAGGTTGAAGAAAGGGTTTACAAAGGTGAATATTTTAAAAGTTGAATGGTTAAAATCGGTTAAGATTTGAAGAAGTTATAAGGTTCCAAAGTTTGAAAAAATCTCCATCCGTTAACATGGGGCAAAAAGTTGGACAAAAGTTGAAATATTTCAAAAAGTTTAAAAGATTTTAAAAAGCCAGAACATAGCACCCATGTCCTCAAAAAGCTGCACAATTTGATATATGAATGGTTCAAATCGGACAAAATTTGTAGGAGGAGAAGCGTGCCAAAAAACGGCGGAAGAAATCAGAAGAGGAATGTAATCGTGTGAATGCCTTCAGCATTCACACAATTAAAGAGAAACAGGAAAATAAAGGTGTGAATGCCTTCAGCATTCACACAACGAGAAAAAATTGCAGTTCCTGAAGAAACTGCAAGTGTGAATGCTGAGCTGAAAATGTTAAACTGTAATGCAGAAAAAATGAATAAGAAAAGGTGAAAAACCCTGAAATAAAGTTGAAAAAGGTAGAAAAAGGTAGAAAAACACTGCAAAAAGTTGAAAAAGTTTTAAAAAAGTTGAAAAAGTTCGAAAAAGTTTGAAAACACTGCAAAAAGTTGAAAAAGGTTAAAAAAAGTTGAAAAGGTTGAAAATTTTTTGAAAACACTGCAAAAAGTTGAAAAGGGTTGAGAAAAGTTGAAAAAGGTTGAAAACACTGCAAAAAGTTCAAAAGGGTTAAAAAAGTTTGAAAGCACTGCAAAAAGTTATAAAGGGTTGAAAAAGGTTGAAAACACTGCAAAAAGTTGAAAAAGGTTGAAAAAGGTTGAAAAACACTGCAAAAACTTGAAAAGGGTTGAAAAAAGTTGCGAAAGGTTGAAAAAGTTTGAAAAAGGTTGAAAAAGGTTGAAAAACACTGCAAAAAGTTGGAGAAGGTTGAAAACACTGCAAAAAGTTGAAAAATGTTGAAAAAGGTTGAAAACACTGCAAGAAGTTGAAAAAGTTTTTAAAAAGTTGAAAAAGTTTGAAAAAGTTTGAAAACACTGCAAAAAGTTGAAAAAGGTTAAAAAAAGTTGAAAAGGTTGAAAAATTTGACTGCTAAAATTTGAAAAGGGTTGAAAAAAGTTGAGAAAGGTTGAAAAATTTTGAAAAAGGTTGAAAACACTGCAAAAAGTTGAAAAATGTAGAAAAAGGTTGAAAACACTGCAAAAAGTTGAAAAAGTTTTAAAAAAGTTGAAAAAGTTCGAAAAAGTTTGAAAACACTGCAAAAAGTTGAAAAAGGTTGAAAAAAGCTGAAAAAGGTTGAAAACACTGCAAAAAGTTGAAAAAGTTTGATAAAGGTTAAAAACACTGCAAAAAGTTGAAAAATGTTGAAAAAGGTTGAAAACACTGCAAAAAGTTGAAAAAGTTTGAAAAAAGTTGAAAAAGTTTGAAAACACTACAAAAAGTTGAAAAAGGTTAAAAAAGTTGAAAAGGTTGAAAAATTTTTGAAAACACTGCAAAAGGTTGAAAAGGTTGAAAAATGTTGAAAACACTGCAAAAAGTTGAAAAAGGTTGAAAAATTTTGAAAAAGGTAGAAAACACTGCAAAAAGTTAAAAAATGTTGAAGAAGGTTGAAAACACTGCAAAAAGTTGGAAAGGGTTGAAAAAAGTTGATAAAGGTTGAAAAATGTTGAAAAGGTTGAAAAATGTTGAAAAGGTTGAAAAATGTTGAAAACACTGCAAAAAGTTGAAAAGGTTGAAAAATGTTGAAAACACTGCAAAAAGTTGAAAAAGGTTGAAAAATTTTGAAAAAGGTTGAAAACACTGCAAAAAGTTAAAAAATGTTGAAAAAGGTTGAAAGCACTGCAAAAAGTTGAAAAAGGTTAAAAAAAGTTGAAAAAGGTTGAAAAAGTTTGAAAACACTGCAAAAAGTTGAAAAGGGTTGAAAAACATTGAAAAAGTTTGAAAAAGTTTGAAAAAGTTTGAAAAAGTTTGAAAACATTGCAAAAAGTTGAAAAGGATCGAAAAAAGTTGAAAAAGATTGAAAACACTGCAAAAACTTAAAACAGTTGATAGAGGTAGAAGGAGCAGTGGAGTCAGTGTCAGAGTAACAGAGGATCAATAGAGCTCCAGTCTTAATGGAAAAATCCAGACTCATCAAGCAGCAGTCAGCACAACAGGTGTGTCTGTTGCTATGGAGACCAGCTGCACAGCAGCCATGACAGTGAATCAGCACTTTTTAATGGAGTGCGCATGGTTGAAGAAATGGCATTTCTTGGGGACCAAGATGTGATATTGAAAAAGATTTTCACACAGTCAGATTCAGAAGCCTTTCATGAATGTAATGGTGCAGGAATCATGTCTGTAGGATCATCCATTCAGCCACGGCGATTGTGCGAACACGAGTGAAGTTTTGGATTCAGGCATCTCGAAAATGCATTGGAGTGGATGGGAGAAAATTTTGCACTCTCCTCAAACAAATGCCTCTGGAGAGAGAACCGTTTGAGATAGAGACAAAGTGACTCAATTGTACGGGTCACAAGAAAAATTCCTACGTTTTGAGGGGTTATTGTGCAGATTGAGCCAGAAATGTGGCCGTACGGATGAGAAAATCATTTTTTTTGGGTTAAAATTCAGAGACTCCCGCACTCTAAATTCCTTTCTCTCACTCTCGCTTTTCCAATACACACCCATTGTAAACTCCACAAACGGCTGAAATTCTCTCTGTACTTGAAGGCTCACAGTTTAAATTTGGTGAAAGATCTTGCAATGACATTACATACCTGAATAGAGGACAAAAATGCCTACGTTTTAAAAGTTAAATGACTTTTCTATGTGAAAGTATGACAAAGTTTTAAGGGTTCAAAGTTGAAGGAGTTGAAAGGTCAGTTGAAGGGTTTTCCCATCCACTTCAATGTTAAAAATAATTTTAAAAAGTTGAAATATTTCAAAAAGTTGAACAAAGTTGAAAAAGTTCAAAAAGGTTGAAGAAAGGGTTTAAAAAGTTGAATATTTTAAAAGTTGAATGGTTAAAATCGGTTAAGATTTGAAGAAGTTATAAGGTTTCAAAGTTTGAAAAAATCTCCATCCGTTAACATGGGGCAAAAAGTTGCACAAAAGTTGAAATATTTTAAAAAGTTGAAAAGATTTTAAAAAGCTAGAACATAGCACCCATGTCCTTAAAAAAGCTGCACAATTTGATATATGAATGGTTCAAATCGGACAAAAACTGTAGGAGGAGTTAAGCGTCAAAAAACGGCGGAAGAAGTCAGAAGAAGCAGAATAATAAAGATACGGAATGTAATAGTGTGAATGCCTTCAGCATTCACACAACTAGAAAAAATTTGCAGTTCCTGAAGAAACTGCAAGTGTGAATGCTGAGCTGAAAATGCTAAACTGTAATGCAGAAGAAGTTCAAGAGGAAAAGTTGAAAAAACCTGAAACAAAGTTGAAAAACAATGAAAAGGTTGAAAACACCTGTGAAAAGTTCCAAAAACGTGATAAATTGGAAAATGGCTGAAAAAGGTGAGAAAAGTAAAAAGAAAAAAAAAAAATTACAAGTTGGAATAGTTTAAAAAGGTTGACATTACAAAAGCCTGAAAAAAAAAACTCAAAGTTGAAAAAAATTGAAACACTTGAAAACAGTTGAAAAAACAGGAAAAAGGTAGTAAAAGCTCAAAAAGGTTGAATAATTTATTCCGGTTGAAAAAGCTGAAAAATTTGAAAAAAACCTAAAAAAGTTAGAAAAAACTAATGTAGAAAAATATTGGAAAAATATTCAAAAATATGAAGAAGTTTAAAATGTTTACTCAGTTCAGAAATGAAAAGGTTGCTTCAAAATTGAAAAAAAAAAAAGTCAGAAAAGTGTATATAAGCATAAATATAGCTGCACTGTTTTCAACAGTTTAAAGAAACAAAGTTGTGTCATAAAGTTGGATGTGAAAATCTGAATTAAAACTTAAATTGTTATAAAACTAATTTGATGTAATGCGATGTTCAAAGTTAAGGCATAATATTTTTGGAAACGTCTAAAATAAGGCAACAGTTTTCATGTAAAATACAAACATTTTATTAACTACTCAACAGTTCTAAACTTGAACATTGACAAAAGAAAATAGCATATATTTAGTGTTAACATCTCACAATTTGACGTTTCAGTGAATAGGCCAACAAAACTGTGTCATTTATCTTGTTGTAAAAGACAACATATGTAACTGAAACCCAACAGATCCACATGAGCAAGCATCAGCGACAGTGGAAAGGAAAAACTCCCTGTTAACAGGAAGAAACCTTTGCAGAACCAGGCTCAGAGGTGGCGGCTTTCTGCTATTCCGGTTGGGCTTCAGGGACAAAGAAGAACATGCAGTAGAGGCTTGTCGTACCTCCCAGATCAAACAGTCAGGACAGATTTCCTCTTCTGAGTCCTTCAAGAGTCAGACTGAGTTCTAAATGTCCAGCAGCTCAGACCAGCTGTTCCTCCAGATGAAGCTTGTTCTGTCCTTGGCTGGACGGCTGCTGCTCTCACAGCTCTTGTCCATGTTGTGGGAGAGGCAGAGAGAACAGGAGACCCAGACGGAACCCTGTTGTGGTTGAGTTGTTCATGATGGAGGAAACAGGAATCAGTCCTCCTCTTCATCAGCGCTGCAGAGTCCCGTCACTTTGATGAGGAGAGACTTGCAGCAGCAGCAGCTCCACAGTGAGGCCGTCAGCATGGAGGCTCCTCTGAGGTGAAGGTGGAGGGCAGAGGGAAACACTCCATCCTGCTGACAGAAGGTGGATGTTAGTGGGAGAACAAGACACATTCAGAGGTTCCATCTTCAACAATCCATGAAATACCTCGAGACGCTGCAGTGCAGGCCCACGTCAGGACTGGAGCTGAAGTTTGTTCCTCTTGGTTCAGTCAGAGTGTCTGCAGACAACAAGGCAGGACGGACAGAGGACAGACAAGTGAGGATTCATGAGACATGTGGGAACAATCTCACTGCATGTTTCAGGATTGGTGAAGTACCTGCAGCTCCACTGAGAGGACACATGGGGACTGACTGGAGGACGTCTGGTCTGGACATCCAGCAGTGTCCTCAGAGCAGCAGGACGTCCTCTGCTCTCAGGGGAGAAGGAAGGCTGGCAGGCACCGTCCCGTCTCACTCGCTGG
Organism: Salarias fasciatus; assembly: GCF_902148845.1. Taxonomy (NCBI): domain Eukaryota; kingdom Metazoa; phylum Chordata; class Actinopteri; order Blenniiformes; family Blenniidae; genus Salarias; species Salarias fasciatus. The sequence goes on along the minus strand of NC_043758.1, from coordinate 36,650,131 downwards.
AGAATGTCTGGTGGTACCAGGGACGTCCACGTCTCTCTCATGTCCAGTACTGATGACTGCTTTATGGCTGATGGAGATGCTGGGACTAAAGACACTGATGCTCTGCAGGACCTGACAGGTGAATCTGACAGGCACTCTTGGAGACGGCTCAGACAGGTGACTCAGAGGACCCCACAGTGGACAGTCTGGAGGTCGTCCAGCTCCAGTCCTCAAAGGGGACTGAAGAAGGATTCAAACTACTGGGCAGGTGTTAGTTACACCACAGAGCATGTGACTGAATGAAGCTCTGACCCAGAAGAGTGTTGTGGCCTGTGCATTCACCAACCCTGACCCAGACCCACCCACATGATGAATGCACAGGCCTACAGTCTTTTAGTCATTGAACTTTAGATTTAAATATTGTCAATTAGAAAGTCGGGATCTCAATGCAATAATCACTTCAAGAAAAACATTCTTACCTTTGAAGATTTTCACACACCTTCCCTAATTCATGAATGGTCAAACACAGAACTGAAACATCAGAAAAAGGTTATTCACAGTTAAGCAATGTAATTCAACAATCACTTCAACAATCACTTAAAAAAAAAGCATGATTTCTTCAAAATCAGTTTTTCACATACCTTACCTCATTCATATGCTGTCAAACACATAATTGAAACAATAAAATAAAAAAGTTAGGCATGATTCAGTTCTGTTAATTAACAAAGGCCTTACCTCATCAGCCACCTACAGTCTTAATGGAAAACGACAAATGATTAGAACACTGATCAGGCCACTGAATGAAATCAAGACATCCGAAGTCTTTCTCTGCTTCACACGTAGCTGAAAGTCAGGACACAGTAAACAGGATCATGATAGCTGTGATATGTTCTCAGGACACCAGACTGGACACAGTGGTCGGGCTGTGAAATGAAAATCAGGTCCAGCAGTGTGTTCTTCTCTGTGGTGGAAGCAGTGATGAGTTGAGCATAACCTCTGGTCTGAAACAGCTCTAGAATGGGCTTCTTGGCTGTAGATGAAAGGTTTTCATTAAAGTCTCCACAGACAATGATGGGCTGACAGTCGAGTATCTCCAGAGAGTTCAGAAAGCTGCTGAGATTAGCCAGGAAAGAAGTCACGTCATAGTTAGGAGGTCTGTACACTGCTGCGATGATAGCACTCACTGGAGCATCAAGCTTCAAGGCCACAAACTCAAGATCAGTGACATTCAGCAGATACTGCTTCTCTCGAGCTTGGATGTGGTTTCTCACATAGATGGCTACTCCTCCACCACCTCTGCTGGCAATCTGAGGGAAGTTGCTGTAGGACAGGTGTCTGTTACGTCTGAACAGGTTGTAGCCTGGTAACTGAAGACTGTCTGCAACAAAGGAGCTCTGCAAATGGGTTTCAGTGAGACACAAGATGTCAGCCAAACACATTTCATGGTGGTTCTTGATGTCATTGATGTGAGCCGGTAATCCCTCAGTGTTATGGTGGATGATGGTCAGGGTATCAGGTCTGCTCAGGGTTTCTCTCATCTGTAGAAGGGGCATCATCTCAGCTGGACTGGCTTGTCTCATGCTCTCCAGGGCTGCAGTGATCTGTTGACTGGCGTAGAACTTACTCTCATCCATGTCTACAATGGATGAGATGTCCACCGAGAGAAGTGACTCTGCTCACAGCAACATAAGCCATCCCAGGTTCAAAGATGTTCTTCAGTGACACCACAGCAGACTGCATACTCATTCCCTGGACCTTGTGGATGGTACATGCAAAAGCCAGCTTGATGGGGAACTGTCTGCGCACCACACCTTTCTGCTTCAGGTTGTCTTCCTCTCTCTGAATATAAACCACATCACCATTTTGCTCTGAAGACACATGGCTGTCCATTCGGAGATCCAGCTTAGTGACATGATCATTTTCTGAGATGCAGCGCACCAGAGTGCCAAAACTTCCATTGACAAGACCACTTTGTACATCAATGTTTCTGGTCAGCGTGACTCGAACGCCCTCAGCAACCTGTAGAGAATCTGGTAGCTCATTTCTGCCTCCTTTCACTGGTGTTTGTTTCCGTGTCATTCTGCCAGTCTGAGGATCTTTCTCGAAGTCATCTGCATCAATGGTGATTATGTTGTCAAACAGTTCAGCCAGCCTTGCAGAGTTGTGAGCATCCACCTGTTTGTTCGTAGCATAGATGTGCAGGACATCAGTTGGACAAAGAGCTGGTTCTGTTACAGTCTGATAAATCAAAGCTCTGTCAGCTTCAGACAACTCGGCAGACTTGTCTTTGACTCGGATCCTGTACAGCATCTCTGCAAAAGCAACGTCATCTTTCTGCCGCATGATCTCAGTCAGAGTGATCATCTGGAAGTGCTCGTGCCACAAGTCGATTTCAGAGGGGTCAAACACACACAGAGGAGTGGAATGCCTCACTGGAGGAAGTTGATAAAAATCTCCAACAGCAATGACAGAAACTCCTCCAAAAGGTCTCTGACTGCCTTTGATCTGCTTTAGTCGAGCATCAACGTAGACAAACAACGGCCTGGAAACCATGGACACCTCGTCAATGATCAGGATTTCAGCGTTGAGGAGCTCTGCTCTGACTTCATCCAGCTTGTTACCAAGACCTTGGATTGGAGGTTTGAGACTTCTGGGCAGCTTCAGCAGTGAATGGAGAGTTGAACCTGAAATGTTAAATGCTGCTGTTCCAGTGAAAGCCGTCAGCAGGACAGTAGGCTTACTGATGTCAACCTCGTCACAATGTCGTGGAACATTCCTCAGGATCTTCGATGCTTCTGAGTGAATACGTTTGATGAGATGGGACTTTCCTGTTCCAGCCCCCCCATTAATGTAATAGAAGAACTGCTCTGGACGAAGGCCACAGACTCTGCGAATGCACCACTCTCTCACAGTGTAGAAGAAACCAGCCTGCTTTAGGTTGAGACTCTGATACATGTGTCTTAACACAGCTGGATCGATCACAGGAGGCTCTCTGGTCACTCTGGCTTCACTGACTGCATCAGCTTGACGGCTGTACTCGGGGACATTTTCCTGCTCGTGATCATCAGGATGTGGTTGTTCTGCATCATCATCATAGTCCAGTCTCACAACTTCAGACTGAGGAGCAAGGTTACACCACTCATCCATCACACCTTGATTCTCTTGAAACTCTTCAACAGCTTTCTCAATCTCTTCACTGTTTTTCTCATATTTTTCTCTGTTCTGTTTGACGATCACTTCCACCGACCGGCCGTGGTTCCAGCCTGGCAGCTGAACCCAGCCGGCTCTGTAAAAGCTCTGGTAGGTTGGAAAGCCTGGTCTCTTCAGTTCCTCATCTGATCTGTGTGGAAGGTACAGCTTCAGTAATCTGCCATGGAAGTTCTCAGAATCTCTTTCCTCTGAGCAGCGGTAATATCTGATCACAGCTGGCTTATCATTCTTTCTCCTCTGTACAAAGCCCATGTCATTCAGCAGTGGAAACACATCTGTTCCTTTGTTGTCACGCACAAACCTGCAGGTGGCAGCAAAATCAGCCATGCACATTTCCTCAAACTCTGGTGTTTCTGGTCTGTTCTTATACTTATCAGCCAAAGATGTCATCCAGATGTTTGTACATTCATCAGTGGTGTTCTCAAGGAAAGACAGAGGGCGACTCATTCTCAGAGGGTTCTCATCTGTTGGTATGAAAACCACAGCTCGGGAACACTTCTTCATCTTCAGTCCACATGCTCTGGCAACACATTCTTGTGCGCTGATTTCTCGTTTCTTTGAGTAGGCCTGCATGACTGCTTTCATCTCCTCACTGTCATTCACGTTGCTGCTGTTGGAGTTATTGATCACTGTTTTCAGGTACTCTGAGAGTCCAGCTTCCTTCTTGGAGATGTACTTGGTCAGATAATGAATACCGCCATAGGCATTCAGGATGTAGGACACGTCAATGTTAGCATCCCAGGCTGTGAGCAGGTGTGGATTGTTGGCATTGATCCAGCAATCCTTTGGATCTCGCTTCAGCAGGACAGCACTGGATTTGTTCAGTTCATTCAGGTAAAACTCATATTCAGCCACGGTCAAATCACACTGAGCCAGAAGCTGATCCAAACTCATGGAAGCTGCTTCAGGTTCATTCAGGAGTCTGTTCAGAGGTCTCAGCTTAGTCTTTGCAGTTGCAGTATATTTTCCACCATCAGGTCTCGTGATCATTACGTTTCTGCAGGGAGGTTTGGGAAACCCGAAACGGCACCCAGAGCCAACACTTTTGAAACACGTCTTGGTGTGTGTACGACTGTGTTTCTGGACTTCACTGACTTTCTTGTACAGATCGGGTTGAGTGTGAGGGTCAGGCAGCTGAGCTGTGATGTATCTGGACACAAAATCACACACAGTCTGATCATCATCCTTTTCAAACACAGGGGCACCTTCAACCCAGAGCAGGCAGTGAATGTGAGGACTTCCTCTGTGCTGAAACTCCACTCGATGAAAGAAGTCCACAACTTTACCCAGTGGCTGAGCAGGCGAGAGCAGCAAATCTCTGAATAAGGCCTCCACTCGCTTATCAAACATGCGCATTGCTGTCACAGCATTACTTCTCAGGATGTCACATTTTTCTGACCAGTCAAGCTCTTCAAAATTCACATCCTCACCTTGTTGTCTCTTGATTGCTTCAATCACTTCAGGCCATCGCATCTCAGCAGCTGAAAACGTGCAAAAGAAGGTGGGAGTGCCCAGCTGTCTTATCATGGCAAACAGTTCACTGGTTTTCTGGTGCCAGTAGGCCGGAGTACCACGTAATGCTCTCATGAAGCGAAAAGCCTCGCGGTTTCTCACAAGTTTCTCGACTTCACGTCTGTCTTGCAGCATACCTGAGGTTATTTTTCGTCCGTCTCTGGTCATGGGTTTACCTTTTCTCAACTGGATGGTCATGCTGTTAGTAGCCAGGTGAACCTCAATCACAAACTGTGCAAAGAACAAATAATTAGAGTCTCTGGCAAATCTGTCATCAATGGAGAAAAGTCTGGATTTGAAGTAACTGCTGGGTGATAGTCTGACACGTCTGCTCTCATCCAGGGTGTTTTGACCTGTAGGAAACTGAACAGGGAAAGCCATGGCCTCAAGTTTAGGGGTCTTAAAAAAGCCGACTGGACTGTTTCTCTCAGCTGGAGCAACACAGTAGATTCCTTCACTGAAAGACATGATTTCCTCTGCTACATTAGGAGGCTGAAGACAAGATTCCAGAGCAAAGCCACCATTGGGCATGTCACCTTCCTGCTGTTCTTCAGGTCTGTTCTCTGGTTCTTCACCATCACACGACAGAGCATCTAATCCATCCTCAGCCTCATTTTCACACAGAGCATCTTTCTCAAACCTGTCAATCTCCATCAAGTCTGCTTCATCAAACTCCTCCTCCATCCTTTCATCATCATCATCATCATCATCATCATCAGGCAGGGTGGGGTCACACAGCTCAGCTGCATCTCTGATAGTGATTTCAGAATACTGTGGGTGAATCTGTTTGAGTTTATGCAGGGCCTGCATCAGTTTAGACCAGGTGACAGTCTGGAAGAGCTGATGTCCTCGGTAACACAGGCGTCTCTTCAGTTTCACTCTCATGACCTGGGATTCACTTCTCACTCTGGGCAAAGCTTCAACTGTTTCCTGGATCTCAGATGGGACACACACCACATTTCCACGGATTGCACTCTGTCTGCCTTTAGGAAGAGGAATGATCTTAGCAAAAGGGATGCACTTGCTGATCAGATGTCTCTCTAATATGTTCAAGTCTGACAGCTCTGATGGGATGTCAACAAGCTCTAAGTTATTGTGTATAGCCAGGGAGGGCATGGCTCCACGTCTCAGGTGATCATGGCAGGTATGACAGATCCACTCTTTCTTCCTTTCATCAGGAACTTTGCACTGTTCTTCACTTCTGCAGCTCTCATTACAGTGATGAACAAACTTTCCAGTGAGACAAGCTGCCACCAAGTTGGGATTTTTCAAATACTTTGTTCTGGTACAAACTTTAACTTGATTAGGAAATGAAGCTTTATGACACACAGTACATACGGATGTTGGTCCAGCCTTGATCTGAGACTTGAAAATGGATATGGCCTGTCCAACTAAACTGTTGTCTTGTTCCTGTGGTTGTCGCCGAATGTGACGGTATTTATGTCTTATATTTAAGGCACATCTCATGTTATGCATTGTTCTAAATGCCAGATTGTTTTGATACCTCTCATGCATGATCTTTCTCATTAGCAGCCTGTGTTTAACTCTGAATGCTTGGTCCTGGAAATAACGTTGTGTCACACAAAATTTTTGCCGTTGTCTGAAGACCTCAGAGTTTCTATATTGTGACGTGATGTATTGTTTTTTCTTCTGCTGGATTGAAGGATCATTTCTATAGAGGTCTCTCATGTATTGTTTTTTCTTCTGCTGGATTAAAGGATCATTTCTGTACTGGTCTCTAATGTATTGTTTTTGTTTCTTCTGGAATAAAGGATTATTTCTGTACTGGTCTCTAATGTATTGTTTTTGTTTCTTCTGGAATAAAGGATTATTTCTGTACTGGTCTCTAATGTATTGTTTTTGTTTCTTCTGGAATAAAGGATCATTTCTGTACTGGTCTCGAATATATTGTTTTTGTTTCTGCTGGAATACAGGGTTATTTATGTACTGGTCTCTGATGTACTGTCTTTTCTTCTGTCGGATAACATCACTGTTTCTGTATAAATTTCTCATTAAATCTCTGTGTTTTTCTCTGACAGCAGGATTGTTTCTGTAGGACTTTTTAGCTAGTTTTCTCTTTCTCTCTTTTAGTGTTTCAGTTGCATAAGTTCTTCTGGAATAACACTTTTTACTTTCTCTGTATGTTGGGTTTGAAGCATACTTCTCTCTGTGTTTACGATTCCGATCATCTGTTCTGAGGGAATTCTTTCCTGAAGCCAACCTTCTGTGAATCTTTCTTCTTTTATGTTTGCTGAGTTTTGACAGTTTATCAGAGGTTTCTTTCACCACAGCTGGACTTTCAGTATCTGGTTGGACTGAAGGGACATCAACTTGTTGATTCAGGGACACTGACACTTGGCTTGAACTGCTTTCCAAACAAACCTCAGTGGTCGTTGTGTTCAGACTGTGTGAGTTTGATTCAACAACAACAGGTGTCTGTGCAGAGTGTGAAGCAGCAGGTTGTGGACTTACAGGTCTGATGTTGACAAACGTCACAGGTTTCAGCTCATAATCAGTCGTGGATGAGGCGCCATGCTCTCTGTAGCAGCGGAGGAGTCGATTCACCATGTCCTGGAGATGTTTGAACGTCACCATCACAGCTGTTCCAGCCTCTTTCTTTGAACCATCATCTTTTCTGGAGTGAGGATCAAAGAAGCCATATCTGCCACTGGGAGTCCTGAACACTGCAATACACAAGCTTACCATGATCAACAGAGCATACTGCACATCATCAGTCAAACAGTTCAGCCTGGAAGACAGGGAAAGGTAGGTCTCAATATATCCAGCTGGTGGGCTTCCAAAGCTGCCATTGTAAGGAAGTATGGAGAGATCAGCTGTCAGAGTCGAGCTACGAGAAGGAACGAGGTGAGGGAGTTGATCAGAGGCCAAATGTCCAGAACCATCAGTGTGGATGTCCGGGGTGTTAATAACCTGTTGATACAAAACATTCCCTTTATCCAGAACCAGGTCCAGGTCTGCTTTGGAGATCATCTCGTTCTCATGGAGGAAAGCCAGAAAAGTTAGAGAGTTACATGTACACTGTTTGTTTCCATTGTCACCATACCTGGAAGAGCTCTGGCTGCGGGAAGCACACAGTCGAATCTCAGAAGGCAGTTCTGTTATTATCACATTACCTTCATCACATGGGGTCATCGTCACCTCACTGCTCACATCTTTGACTTCATCAGGAACCAGTGAGACAGCTGCCATGTTCTCACAGAGATTAGAAGAACCTTCTGCTGACTGAGGAGTTGGATCGTGGGATTCAGTCTGCTGCTGGAAGCGACGTTTCTGAGCTTGAGATCTCTTGTTGGTGCGAGGCATTGTGACAACAAAACTGGAAAATATAAAGAAGGCAGACAAGTGTAGATCAACACAGAATATATTATGTCAACACAAGTAGTTTGATATGAGTTTTTTTGTTTTTTTTTGTTTGTTTTTGAAATAGAAGGGTTTTTTGTTGGGGGGACACTCAAAATTCGGGTCGAGTCCCAAGTTCAGAAGGGCCCCAATAAATTGAGATGACGGCGGTATGTTTCCCCAATAAATTGAGTTGCTGCCAGCACAGCTTGACAGAAAAAATTAATATGCCAAGACAAAAGTGACAAAAATAAAACAAAAAAACCAGGCAGAGTGGGACAGAGGAGAGGGACAGAGGAGATGGACAGCTAGACAGGGGTCCAGACAGAGGAGGAGAATGACAGGACAGATAGAGTGTTCAGACAGAGCAGGAGAAGGACAGGAAAGACAGAGATTGTTTTTTAGACAGAGTGGGATAGATTAGAGGGACAGGGGGAGATGGACAGCAAGACAGAAATGTAGAAGAGAAGAGATCTTCAATGAAGATGAGTGGAGTTGATCCGGGTACCTGCAGGACAGAAACAATAAAATGAGTCGACTGTTTAAGGAAACAGCAGAACCAGCAGACAAAATGATCAGAACAATCTGTCACTGAAGGCAAAACTGTGAAAACACCCCAGAATTCATGGTCTCACAGATAATTCTTTGACCCGCTCCAAATTTAAAATGTGATTATTACACATTAGGGATAATTTAACCTTCAGCCGAGGACATGTACGTTTCAGTAGAGTCTTCTCTGGGGATGTACTCGCTCCAATACTGTCCTATTTTGCTATACTCGTTAAATACTGGCTCATGACAGCAAGTGATACCTACAACACGTCAGCCAGTGAGTTCTCAGTTCCAGTGAACCAGTTGCTGCTGTACAGCATGTCTGTGTGTGGTCAAGAGAGCAGTATTAAGAGCTGGAGCCAGAGGATGTGGTGTTTGTTCAGATGATTAAATAATGCTGGAAGGTTTCCTAATGCGCCAGTCCGTACTTGGCCTGCTGGCTGCATGTTGGGGTTTGTTTTGTTTTTTTTTTTTTTCAGTCTGCCTGCTGCCCCTCGGCCGGTGTCTGTGAGTGTGCGTGTGTGTGCACGTTTGTATGCTGTATATATATGTAAATGTTGTGGATGGGAGGGATGGATTGCTTTTGTAATGTTTTTATTCTCTTGAGATGCTGTTGCTGTTATTATAATAAAGGTGCTTTATTAAGTAAAGAAAGACTGAACATAACTCTCTAGTCTGTTAGGCTGGGGATCTTAAAACAGTGAAAAACTCTTACTTGTTTCACCTCACTGTCTTTCACAAAATGTGTTCCAAGTTTCAGTAACAAGACAAGTTGCTTGAAATAAGATTCACACAAAAAGGAATTCATCGAAAATACGACTGACTTCTAACATGACCGACAACATAAAAGAGAAACCAGACAACTTTCCTCACAACTCATTATCACACATGTTCACTGTTGACAGCAGGATTAAAATACTGAGGAGGTTCTGGAATGATTTCATCTTCTATTTCTGATTGTGGTTTCTGTTTTTCACACAAAAATTATATATTTCATTTACAGTTTCATATCAGAAACGTTCCTGGACACATTGTAGAAACATTCAGACTAATTAAAGGCTCACAGAGTAGCTTTATGAACCAGGCATTCATGAAAAACCTTCCTATACTGTTTGAAGAGAAACTTTCCTATGGGGCAAACATCACTAAAACCTGGAAAGACGCTTCATTAACAATAAAAATAGAGACAGATTACTGCTCACAAATATCAAAAACATTGATTAAAAATGAAAAATAGAGATACCGTTTATGTGGGAGTTTTTTTTTTTAACAAAATAATATTCGGAAAATAGGCTGTATTTAATAAAAAGTATTTCTACTCTTGAATAATTGACAAATTTCCAAATATTATTATTATTATTATTATTAACTTATTAAATTATTATTAAATTGATTTGTTTTAAGTAATTGCATTTAAATATTTAGCATTTGTATCTTATATTTGGGCTTTTTTTTTTCTTGCAGTACAGAAAGCGGATGAAAAGTGTTTAATAGAAGACAATTGTTTCACAATTCTTTCTTGATCCCAGAGAGAAACAGTTTGTCTTCCTGGTCCACACCAGTATTCTCTGGCCCTGTTCCTGCAGAGCCTCTATCCAGCAGGTTCCAGCTCAGTCTCTGCTTCAACACACCTGAGTCTAATGACTGTGTCCTCAGCAGCTCCCAGCAGAGCCACTAACAGCCTGTTACTGCAGCAGGTGTGTTGAAGCAGGCTGGACTCCACTGAGCCACACAGAGTAGAGACTGAAAATAGGCTTCTATTTGGGGGGGGGGGGGGGGGGGACTTTAGCACTATTAAACAGTCGTGTGTGAAGTTTGACACTCACCAAATCCAACAACAGAAGCAGGCACTTCTCTGTGAGAAGAGAAACATGAATTAAACCTCGAGTAAGCAGGAAACTAATGAAGAAAACTGCTGAGTCATGCTATATGCTTTTTTACACTTTAGTGTTCACAGCTCATACCAACAACAGCATTTGGTGAGAAAAGCTCACAATTAAGCAAAGCTTTAGAGACGGCAATGAACACTTTAACACACCTGAAACATTAACACCACAAAGGTGGGCTCACTTAGCTTCTGCTAGCAGCGCCTGTTAGCTAGAGCGTTAGCTGTCACTAGCGTCATCAAACACACTTTTAGAGACAACGTAACTCTCATTCATTCGACCCAACTCCTCTCCAGAGACAAGAGAGGCTCTCTAAAGTCAGTGGAATCGAGCCACACAGTGTTTTATGGAGGTTAAACCGAGTTTTGACGGAGTTTTTTGGAGAACCTGCTAACTTACCTCACAGCGGCTGCAGCGGAGTGAACCGTTGACGGAGCGCGGTGCATTCAGGGACGCTCCGGAAAACAGACCTTCGACCGAGAACTCTATCTTCAGAGCTTTATTCAACAAAATAAAGTTGTTTTTTTTTTCTGGTCCAAAAAAAAACACCACGAAGACACAGAAGATGAGTCATTGAAAATACAAAAAAAAAAAAAAAAAAAAAAGAAAAGAAAACATATCCAGCTTGCATCTACAGATACTAAGTTTTTCTGGATGAATGTATTCAATACTGCGCATCATGAAACAGAGGAGTTCAGCACCACGGACAGCGCGCGACCGTGTGTGTGCGCGCGCGTATGAGAGAGAGAGAGAGAGAGAGAGAGAGAGAGAGAGAGAGAGAGAGAGAGAGAGAGAGAGAGAGAGAGAGCGGCGTCGTGCTTGGAGAAGTCTGAGTGTTAATTTGATATTTCTACACATGGATGCCGGCTGTTTTTCCACTGTCTGGGTTCTTTGTGTAAAGTTAACAGGTGTTTCATTCATCACTTGTAGCTTAAAGGGAGCGCAATCACTTTTCTCGTAGTTTCTGTTGGAGGAGTCATGGCGTCCCTCCCTACGCAGCGCTCGCTGCTCTGAGCATCAGACACGGTCCGCGGTGGAGGCTGAGCCCCGGTCCTCTGTGGACAGGTGCTCCTGGACATAGGAACCCAGATGGGATATATTAATGTTATGAGCTGCTTTCAGTGGAATCACTGGGCTGTAAACATCTCTGCAGACCTGAGAGACCCGGATCACACTCTGGAGGAATCTGGACATGGCTTTCTTTCTGTCGGCTCCGCAGCGGCAGCCGGGACAGAGCGCTCCGCTGCGGGTGTCGCTGCAACAAGTAAATTGCAACAAGTAAATAAAAGACAAACTCTAGAAAGTTAGGAAACTGGAAATGCTTTTGTTAAACGCCAAAAACATGGCTTAAATGTTGATGAAAAAGCTGAAAAGAGCGAAAAAGTGAAAAAATATATAAAAAGTTGAAGACAACATTAAGTTCAAAAAAGCTCCAAAGTTCAAATTATAATTCGAAGCTCAATAAATCGTATAAAGCTGACAAAATGCAAAAAGCTGAAAAAACCTAAAACTCCCTTTAGAATATTTTAAAAGTCTAAAAATTGAGAAAGCCAGAAGAAGTTAAACAGGTTCCAATTACAGATTCAGGTGAAAAAATATTATATCCTCCATCAAAGTACAGCAAACCATGTATTTCTCGTTTTCAAAAATTAATTTTAGAACGAACCTTTGTCCTGTGGAGCGTGCAGTCCCACAATGAAATGAGCAGGGTTGACGGACCGTCTGGGAAGGTGTCCGTCCTGTCCACCCGGGGAGACTTATTTTACTAATTTTAATGTGTTCTTGATTATTATTGACGGGTAAAAATACAACTATTTTGTGTGTGTTGGTTTGTGTGTGCGCGCGTTTATCTGTGAAAGGAGTGCACGGAGTATGAGTGAGAGGTGACGCTGCGCAAATGTGCACTTAAATGAATTTTAAAACCTGGTTTGAGCCATTAATAAAGCAGACATGATGAGACATTAAAAGGTTTGCTGATCCTCTTCAATTAATATTTTGTTTACTTATCGTAATTTCTAATACATTAGATTACAGAAAAACAACCTGTTGGTGTGCTCCATATATGACAGTCTGGCTGACTGTTGCGGCTTTGGGTGTAAGAATGCTGACTGTTCTAGTGTTAAAAAGTTTCAACTCTGAACAAGTTTAGCAACCTCTCGCCAGACTGCATTTAACATCTGCATCTCTCTCTCTCAAGACAGACAGACAGACAGATAGACAGATAGATAGATAGATAGATAGATAGATAGATAGATAGATAGATAGATAGATAGATAGATAGATAGATAGATAGATAGATATGGACAGAGACACCTGCAGCGGAGCGCTCTGTCCGGACTGCCGCTGCGGGTGTCTCTGCTCCCGGTGAGCCAGGACGCAGCGCTCTGCTGTAATAAAAGTTGTAATAAAAATGTCTCTGCTCCCGGTGAGTCCGGGACGGAGCGGGTGTCTCACTGGGAGCAGACACCCGAAGCAGCGCTGTCTCTCTGTCTCTCTCTCGTACACACACGCGCACGCTAGCGCTGTCTGTGGTTCTGAATTCTCCGTTTAATGGTTTTAGGAGTGTGTGTGAAAGTATGAGACTGCTAATGCTAGCTTAAGAACTAAACTAAACTAAACCCATCAATGAAAACTCTAGCATGTTGAGTCCTGTGACGTCACCCCCCCCCTTCTCTTACGATCATATTCGCGGGAAAAGTGCCAAGCCCTAGCTCGTGAGGATTTGGGAAGCGAGTTGCCATAGCAACACAGGACCCTCGGCGCCATTTTTCGCTGACAATTCAGAGCGCAAGGTAAGTTTTTTTTTCCTGTCTTTTTACATTAAAATAAGTCAAATTAACTGGCTTCTTAGCTGTTCTTCGTGATGTTTTGCTGTTTCCAAATAAATACTGCTCTCGTGGAGCTGTTAAAACTCTGTTTGAAAATTTATGAATGACTTTTTTGTGGCTTACGGCAGCAGTTGTGGGAAAAGGGATGTGTGTGAAGATATGATATGAAATGACAATTCAGAAAACGGTCGGTGGTTCTGCAGTGTTCGAAATTAAGTTTTGTTTAATGATAATTTCAGAGTGAGGAGTAAATTGGACAACAGTAAATCTAATATTAGAGCGTCCACTAATCTGTCTTCGTTTTATCATTGCAGGATGTCAATGGAAAAAGTAGGGAGGGTGGTGACGCTCAATTGGGAAGCGACAAAAGAAGGCATTCTCCCAAGGCTTCAAAAAGAAAATAAAATTGCCGCAATAACAGATGGTGATTCAGCAGCAAAAATCACCTTGTTCCAAAAATATGCGGGAAAAATAAAGGAGGGGGAGACCTACATTATGAGGGGGTACACCCTCAGCGTGGGGGCTCCCCCACGCAACATCCACATAGGTGAGGGGACCAAATTCTTCTCAACTGTGCCCCTGACACCGGGCAGTGCGGTTTTGGAGGAAGCCAAAGCCCTTCTGCATCCTCCGTCCCCTGAAACCGCACTGTCTGAGTGTCAGGAGCACACTGGATTTGTGACGGTGGAGGGGGAGGTTGAGGACGTAAGTATTTCCTCATGTGGCAGCTTCAGCCCCCACATAGGACACAAAACAGAGACTTCTGACAATCCTCCTCTCTTTCTTCAGATCCTGGCACCCATGCTGTGCAAAAAGGTTGGAGGAGCGGTCCCCCTCCGCAGACTCACCCTCCGAAAGGTGAGTTCCACACATGATTCCTTTTGAATTCATACTGACTACATGAGAGATAGAAAGATAGAGAGATAGAGAGATAGATAGACAGACAGACAGACAGACAGACAGACAGACAGACAGACAGATAGATAGATAGATAGATAGATAGATAGATAGATAGATAGAGAGAGAGAGAGAGACAGACAGACAGACAGACAGACACAGTTGAAAAAGTTGAAAAAGGTTGAAGAAAGGGTTTAAAAAGTTGAATATTTTAAAAGTTGAATGTTTAAAATCGGTTAAGATTTGAAGAAGTTATAAGGTTCCAAAGTTTGAAAAAACCTCCATCCGTTAACATGGGGCAAAAAGTTGCACAAAAGTTGAAATATTTCAAAAAGTTCAAAAGATATAAAAAAGTTAGAACATAGCACCCACGTCTTTAAAAAGCTGCACAATTTGATATATGAATGGTTCAAATCGGACCAAATTTGGAGGAGTAGTTAAGCGTTAAAAAACAGCGGAAGAAGTCAGAATAATAAGAAGAAATATTCAACTTTTTAAACCCTTTGTTCAACCTTTTTAAACTTTGTAAACTTTGTTCAACTTTTTGAAATATTTCAACTTTTTAAAATTATTTTTAACATTGAAGTGGATGGGAAAACCCTTCAACGGACCTTTGAACTCCTTCAACTTTGACCCCTTACAACTTTGTCATACTTTGACGTAGACAAGTCATTTTACTTGCAAAATGTAGGCATTTTTGTCCTCTATTCAGGTATCTTATATCATGTCCAGATCTTTTACCAAATTTAAACTGTGAGCCTTCAAGTATGGAGAGCATTTCAGCCGTTTTTGGAGTTTACAATGGGTGTGTATTGGAAAAGTAGAGTGGGAGAAAGGAATTTAGAGTGCAGGAGGCTCTGGATTTAAACCAAAAAAAAATTCTTTTCTCGTCCCCCTGGCCACATTTCTAGCTCAATCTACACAATTACCTCTCTAAACGTAGCCATTTTTCTTGTAACCCGTTTAATTGAGTCACTTTGTCTCTATCTCAAACGGTTCTCTCTCCAGCTGCATTTCTGTGAGGAGAGCGCAGGATTTTCTCCCATCCGCTCCATTGCATTTTGGAGAGAGGTTTTCTCGCTCAAATCCAAAACTTCACTCATGTTCGCACCATCGCCGTGGCTGAATGGATGATCCTACAGACATGATTCCTGCACCATTAAATTCATGAAAGACTTCTGAATCTGATTGTGAAAAAATCTTTTTCAATGTCACCTCTGGGTTCTCGAGGAATGACATTTTCTCAACCACTCCAAGCACTCCATAAGAACTGCTGGTTCACTGTCATGGCTGCTGTGCAGCTGGTCTCCATAGCAACAGACACACCTGTTGTGCTGCTGCTGCTTGATTAGTCTGGATTTTTCCATTAAGACTGGAGCTCTATTGATCCTCTGTTATGGTGCATTCACACCGGACGCGTCGCAAGCGTCGTGAGCGGCGCTTTTCTATGCAAAGTCTATGGTGGACGAGCGTCGTGGAGCGGCGGGCGGCGGGGCGGTGCATCAGGAGCGTCATGAGCGTCGCTTTTTGAGAGTTGGGAAAACTGAACTTTCGACGCGCTGCCGCTGAGCGTCAACCAATGAGAGACGATCCCTCCGGTGCTACGTCACTACGAGTGATCCGAGCACCGATGCGGGCCGGCCAGTGTTGCTAACTTGACGACTTTCTCGCTAAATCTGGCGACTTTCCAAAGCCTCTTGGCGACGTTTTTTTGTCAAAAGCAACTAGCGACAAATCTAGCGACCTTCTCTGGTGCTCTGGAGACGTGACAGGACGTCTCGTTGCTGTCGTCAATGAGCAGCGGGTGCTGCGTGAGCCCCTCCCCCGTCCCAAAGCGCTCACAAGCGGTCAGTCTCAGCAGCACTCCCCGCTGCAATCAGAGCAGAGAGGAGCAGAGCAGCCAATAGCGACTTTTCCGACGACGACGCGGTCTAGCTTTATTTAACAAATAAAGCCAAGCCGCTCTCCTGATGCGATCCGCCATAGCTGGAAACAGAAATCAGCCTCCAGCGCGCCAATTAACTGACGTGCATCAAGAGCGTCGCGAGCGTCGCGAGCTTTGTGACCACCCGGTGTCAAGCGTCGTGTTTAAAGCGTCACAAGCAGGGCCGGCCCGGGCTTCAGAGGCGCCCTAGGCGAGCCCGAGACGAGCGGGGGTGCGCCGAGGAGCGATGCCGAACAATACCGATCAGTGCCGGGCAGCGCCGAGGAAGAGGAGCGCAGTGCGTCGGACCGCTGCACAGCGGGGCACACGGAACACAGAGCGTCGTGGCGCCCCTTGAACGACCGCGGCGCCCCCCTCGGGACGTGGCGCCCTAGGCGGCCGCCTAGTTCGCCTATGCCTAGAGCCGGCCCTGGTCACAAGCGTCAGCTTCGAGGCGTCCCAAGCGTCGACGACGCCCGCGACGCGTTCGGTGTGAACGTAGCATTACTCTGACACTGACTCTGCTGTTTCTTCAACTTTCTTAAAGTTTTTTCAACTTTTTGCAACGTTTTCAAACTTTTTCAACTTTTTGCAGCGTTTTCAACATTTTCAACCTTATTCAACTGTTTTCAACTTTTTGCAGTGTTTTCAACCTTTTTCAACTTTTTTCCAAATTTTAGCAGCGTTTTTCAACAATTTTCATTTGTCTTGATTAGGCTACATGTTACATTTACAGTATAAAATACAGTACATACACTTACCTTCTGTAATTCCCTGTAGGTCACCAGATGGCTGCGGGAGGTGGAGGAGCAGCCGTCCTGTATGGTGGACCATCCTGGGTTGGAGCCTGTTTGCCTCAATGTGTACTCTCTGCAGAATGCCTGCCAAATATATGGTGCTGAGTATGGTCCTTTACGGCTGACAGGAATACACCAGTATGCTATGCTTGTATCTAATTCAAAAATGTAGTCTTACTTTGGTTCAGTGAGCATAATCTTACAATTGTAACAAAACGTGATGAATGTGAATTGATTTTGCTTCTTTTAAAACTGCATATTTCTTCCAAAATCCGTTGATCTGTACATCATTCATGTAATCACAGAGTCACTTCTGTAGACAAGCATTTATTGACATCACACACTTTACATATAACCCATAACATGGGGCCAGCCTATGACTGGCAATGACCTCCTCTGTGTCAGGCCGCTGAACTGTGCAGTGAGGTCCTCTGGAATGGGGATGGCCAGGACTGCCTCTGTGTATGGAGCCGGATCCTTGAAGATTTCTTCAAAAATGAGGTCCATCATCTCAGCAACATACCCTGTTTCAGAAAAGACATGCACAAAGAAACTGTTGTTTTTGTTTTGTTTTTTTAATTTTACAATGACAGAGTTTTTTCCTAAATACGTCCTGGTGTTTGGCACTTTATCTGATTTACTGTTTTCACAAGGTTGTTTTTGGTGTGTTGAAGGTTCTTTCCAAAACAGATGTCTCGGTTGAAAAAATTAATAAAAGAATATGACACTTATGGAATGTTGGCTCTGTCTTTAGTTGTTTTGCTCTGCATTCTCCCTTCATGGCCTTTGGAAAGTGGACCTTGAAGAGGGGCACACCTTTGTTTGTTTTGGCTTGTGGTCGGTTGACGTTTTCATTATAATACATGGCAGCCAGGTAGAGTCTGGAAGTACAGGAAAGAGAAAATCAAAGACGTTAACGCTGACAGACACTTTTTGCTAGACACTCACACAATTTCTATGTAACCAGTTTATTTTACCTTTAATTTCAATGAAATATAAAAACCTGGAGAGTCTGCCCTCATGTCGCCACCAACGATTACTTTGTCCTCCTGACTGAGCCGCTGCAGCATCACATCCTGCAGTGTCTTCCAGTGGCGAATGACTGCAGGCTCAATGAAGGATCTGGCATGCCGGCGAAATGTGTCATATTGTCATAGTTAGAACCATATTGACAGAGTCAAAGGAAATGTCAAAGAGTTTGAATGGTCATAGGTGGAGTCCTGCCCTTTTGAAGATGCCACTGAAGAGGTGTCCTGTAATGGATCTGAATCCCGCTCCTGCTCCTCGTCCAGGTTGAGACGAGATCTCTTTGAAGGTTTCTTTACTGGTGTTGATGATAAATAAAAAGGATCTCTAGTGGATGTCCCAACACCAACATCCTAGCAGGACACAATAGCCTGGACACCTGTGAAAAAATAAAATTTTTACTAAAGGAAGTCTTTCCATGACACATAAAGACAGTAATACATTACATTATACGAGAGTGGACCCAAAAGTTCCCGGACTGTGGTTATAACTTTTTATTTTTTAATCTTCGCAATTGTTTGAAACTGTCACCTCCAAAATACTCTCCTTTGGCTTGAATACAACGCTGCACTGGAGATTTTCACTGTTCAGAAGAGTCGCCATGACCGCGCGTAACTGTGCCGATAAGATAGAACTTCGATTTTCCCTCCCCCGCCTGTATGCCTGTCTTACCTTTCTGCTGCCGCTCCAGTTTCATCTTTGACAACAAAAAGCCGTCGCCCGGGACCAGATCAGGGGAATATGGCGGTGGGGAGGCTGGCTGGTCACGGTTTTAGTCAAAAAATATGCTTTACGCACAACATTTTGTGCTATTTCTGTGCGTAACGGGGCGTCCTGTGGTCTGCTACGATGCGGCCATTTCTGGGTGCCTTCGTCTCCCTGCTTCTAATAACCGCCTGAGGATGATCAGTCTGGATCTCTACAATACTCCCATCAGATCTGCAATGCCATCAAAAGTCCTGCATGGATCTACCAGGACGTCTTCTTCAGTTTTTGTGACGTTTTCCTCTGTTCTGGAAGTGGATTGTTGTCCTCTGCGTGCCTGGTCTTCCCGATGTAATCTGATCACTCTTAAAGGGCCCAAACCACTCAGACACCCTAAGAATCCTTCTTAAAGAATGTCTGCAACATGGTGAGTGTTTCTGCTGCTGTTTTTCCCAATAAAAAACAAAATGTTTTGACAGAGCGCATATCAGTGGATATTCGCCATCTTGAAAAATCGAAGAGCGGGGTGTAACTCTGTCAACATAAACAGTGACTGTCAGCTGACCGCTTCACTGGGAAGACCAAACCTGGCACAGTTATGCATGAGGCTATCCTGTAGCGACATCTAGCGGCCAAAGTCGGAAATTCATTGGATTTTTTTATTAATACAATCAGTCCGGAAACTTTGGGGTCCCCCCTCGTAGGTGAATAGTATTATAAAAGGTAAATGATTACTTACTTCATCAACAATAAATGAACTACACTTGACTACAGACCTTTACTTCTGACATGAGACTGTAGAGTCCTCCAGGACAGCTGTGTGCCTCCAGAACGGGTCTCCACTGGGTCAGTCTGGCATGCAGCATCCCTCGATGCAGGAACATCTGTAGTTGCAGTTGATGTGCTGGCCTGCATACAGGAAACAGAGGTTACACCTGCATCCTCTCAAATACATAGTTACAACAGCAACAAATACTGCAAAAATGACATGTGCACAGCTCCATTACTTGCTGCAGTTCTGACAGCACCTTTGTTTACTGTCTTTCATGATAGGATGAACTGATTCATCCAGGTGTGTCTGACCAGTTCATCCTGTCACGAAAGACTGGAAATAAAGGTTCTGTCAGAACTTCAGGGAGTAGTGGAGCTGTGCATCTCTACCACTATATCCCCCCTTTCACTTATTCCCTGTAATTCAACTACTACTACTACCACGGAACAAAAACTATCGTTAGCATCTTGGTGCTAAGTAAAGGCTAATGCCTGAGGAGGTGTACATTATCACCGTCCATACATTATCCCTTACGTACATAATGCTCGTTTTACATGAAATATATGTTCATACGGCAGTGTTTACTGCAAGGAAAGAAGTTTGATGGGGGGGGGGCGTGTGGTGTCATTGCTAACGCTGCTAACGGCTAATGCTGCTAACACTGCCGTGTTCGACTGTCGGAGAGTTTTTTTCTCTCTCTCTGGTGGAAACCCTGATACGTCTTCTCTTCAACGTCCCCTGATATTATTTACCGTTGTGTGTTAAAGTAATATGAGGAGAGGACTCCATGTTAGCAACAGTAACTTACGTTAGCTGCCATGCTAAAACCACTTTCCAACAGGCTAAAACACTCGGAAGGACGATATAGTATAAAGCAACATAACATGGTAAAACTTACAGCTTCCACGTTTGTAGCTTGGTCACGGACAGCTGGAACCGATCCAGGCTTTAGCTTCAGCTTCTTGGCGAATCCTGATGTAAACTGGCCCTCGTTGTGAAAGCAGTCCGGAGTGAAGTGGTGAGCGCACATATACAACTTTTTAGGCGTTCTTGCGGGTGCGTCTTCCTCGAAAATGAAGTGAATCCACTGGACCCTCAAACCCTCAGACAAAGGCGGCAAAAACAGACTGCGGTGCTGGCTAGTGCAGCCGACAACAGAGCAGCTGCCGGGCTTCGCATGTTCCTTCGCCATGTTTACTGAACCAGCAGCGTTTTCCGGGGTGCTGAATAAACATCAGTGGCCCAGTTTACATGGGTGTTTTTTTCAATCCGATTTTAAACAATCGTATTAAACGGAGTGTATACATGTACGGCATACAAAGCGATCCACGATGAATCCTCGTTTACAAGGACCCTGGGTGAAGCGGATTATACAGCGTCCTGTGACATGCGCACAAAGTCTCACGAGGAACTTGGTCTTTAGCTCCGCAGCAGCAGTCCTCAGCGCTGAGCAGAGTGTTTTTATCTGCTGATATCTGCTCAAATAATGTCCCAAAAGTCCATGAAACGCTGCTGAAGGAGCGGCTGCTCCCCTAGCTGCTGTATGGGTGGCCGTTTGTGCCATACACCGCCTGGTAGAAAACGCCGTTCAGAACGGCGCTTTTAACGCCGAGCGCCGCCAGGCGCTTTTATTTTGAAACGCCGAGCGCCGCCAGGCGCTTTTATTTATGATATCTGATATCTGCTCAAATAATGTCCCAAAAGTCCATGAAACGCTGCTGAAGGAGCGGCTGCTCCCCTAGCTGCTGTATGGGTGGCCGTTTGTGCCATACACCGCCTGGTAGAAAACGCCGTTCAGAACGGCGCTTTTAACGCCGAGCGCCGCCAGGCGCTTTTATTTTGAAACGCCGAGCGCCGCCAGGCGCTTTTATTTTGAAACCCCTTCCGGCGTCTAGAACGCCGAGCGCCGCCAGGCGCTTTTGCACGCCTGGAGCCGCCACGCGCTCCATAATATGCTAATATTCTCCTCCCCTGAAGTTTGGCCAGCCAGTAAAAGGTATCGCTCTGCAGCCAATGGGATCTTCTCAGGCAAGACATGAGCAATGCACTATCGATGTAGCTATCCGAAGCTATCAGAAAGTGTTGGACCGTTCTGGACACATCTGTCTGATGGTGAGTTGCTTTCACCCCTACTATCAAATTAACGAACTCTGCCTTACCTCTGTAACTTTGAAAAATAATTTTTTTTTAGCAATGGGGAAAGTTGGTTTGAAGGCTAGTTAGCAATTACCTTTTGCTTTCTCACTTTAGTTTTTAACACACACGTTGCATTAATAAAGCTTAAGCATATCACTACTCACCAAGGCTTTATACGAGGCATTCATGTTATTGTGTACTGTTTAATTCCGAAGAGGAAGCTAAAGTAGTCATTGACTTACATGAGTAAATGTATGTTTGTTTTGGACCATTGGGCCTTCTAGTTGCAGTCGTAGACATTCCAAAGTTCATCGGGATGTCTAGAGAAGCTATGGTTTATTTCTTAAGCTTAAGATTATAAAAGGAAGAAAAACAAATGTAAACTTTGCACTAACAGGGCTTTGTGTCACTTATATAAACATAGCAAATTAACTTCTTCCTGGTGCCTTTAGTGCTGATTAATACAGTTTAATGCTCAAATACTAGTCTGCATTGTTGCACTTGTTTACAAGCCTACCGGGCAGTTACCCCACCCCCCACTGACAAGTAACTAAACCAATATGTCCTACAGTCATACTGAATTATATAGTAAAGGTTAATTGAAAAGTACATTTCAATACTCTTCCATATTGTTTTTTTCTAATTGTGTTTTTAAAATAAAAAAAATTTGTGACTTTCAACATGAATTGTCACACTCCTTGCAGGATCCGTGGGTGTTGTGGGTATGAGTAGTTTGTTTACAAAAGTAGGATTAAAAACAATGTAGCATTTTTATTGCTGTTTCATGGACATAGACAAGATTGAATCTGAACATAAACCTCAGCTCAACAAGCTGAGCTCCATGTATCATTTGAAACGAACAGTGAAGATTGCAATTTTATTTACATTTTGATTAGTAGGGTAATTGTATTTGTATTTAGGGTATTGTTCTGTATTGTAATGTATTTTGTTTTTTGTGCATTTAGAGCAATCCGGTAGCATTATGAAGAATGTCTATTCATCTGCTGCACAGCCATTGGCCACCTTGGACAGTCCTAAGAAATGTAAGTCTGCTGCAGTAGTTGAGATCTCCTATCCTAGATTAATTTCAACTTCTATTAGACTTCAATGTTCAAATGTAAGTGCATTTGTCTAATGATAGGCCATAAGCCATGAGCTGGTGGATGTATTCAGTGTAGCCACTTGTTTGAACAACTTGAGACAGACATGTCAGTCATTTGTCACACACCAAATCTTTTGCGTTATACATTGCATTACAGAATTAGTGATATTCATATTTTGTGTCATGTGTTTTTAAAGGTTTGTTTTATGCTTCTCAAAAGTACAAAGACACCTGGGGAGGATGTTGACAAAAGACCAGAGGTGATTGAAGAATCTGTTCGCGATGCCACACTCTCCCGTACAAACACAGACCATGGAAATGTCTGGTACCTCAGGGAGGCAAACAACACTCCATTGTCTTCTCAGCAGGTTCTCCCACAAAAAGATTGTCTCCCATCTTTTGAATCACAGACATCTGAACGACTTACTGCATTCTATTTAGAAAAGTTCACATCCTGATTGACAACTCTTGACTTTGTCGTGATCATTTGATAATGAGCTCGTAATTATGCTGCAGTGTTTTTCAAACTTGCAAGTAAGGATTACCTGCAATTTTGCTCTTTGTTCAGCTACGTTCGTTTATGTTAGCTCGTTTAAAGTATGCAAGTTTTGTCCTATTTCAGTAGTATACACCCTGGTCCTGTGGAGGAAAATATACATTTACAATATCATAATAGAGGTAATCTTATATTTGCGTAATTCTGTTGGTATTGATGTACATGCAGTTTTAAGTATTTGCCAGTCACTTAAAGCAGAAATCTCTTTTTACCTTCTGAAAAGAAAACTCTTCTGATTCAGTTAAACTAACAAGCACTCATTACATAATGCTATCCAAGGTCGGGCTAAGCTGGTATATCCTCAAAAGGGCTGATATGACTTTGATATGGAAAAATCTAACTATAAGCTATTTAATCAACTTCTTCGATCTGCTAATTTAAATATAACTTTTAATGATGGCTCTTTCATGACAAAAGTAATGGCAGTTAAATATATTTGCGTCTGGCTTGATCCAGAAATCAATTTTAAACCACATATTGATTATATAATTAAGCATATATTGTGATGTCTTATGCCTCTTTATATATCTTAAAACTGTTTTACACAACAAACAAGAAAAAAGATTATAACACAATTTATTTTATCTATAATTGACTATGCAGATATACTTTGTCAAAATACATTTGATAACTATTTGAAACCACTCAAATTACTGTTTAATACTCTGTCGATTTATTACTAAGGTGCCCTCATAGAACACATTACTGTTTATTATATGAACAGCTGAAGTGGTTACTTCCTGATGAAAGACAACAGTGTCACTGGTTACAATTTATCTTCAAATGTATTTTTTTTAATGCACCTCCAAATTTAAAATGTTTTCTCATTCCTTAAACAATAACATATTCTCTTTGCAGTTCTCAGTATCTGTCCTTTAATGTACCCTCGACTGAAAAGGAGACTGGTAGAAAGTCTGTCTCATATAAGGCCCAAATGTCTGGAATTATCTGCCTGTCAATCTAAGGTCAATAACTTCTTATGGACTCTTTAGGTCTTCATTGTATACTCACCTTAAGACTGATTGCCTGTGCCTGTGACTAACCATTTAACTATTCACTAATATTGTCTGTGATTGTATTAATTTGTGACATAATATGATTCACACTCATGTTTGTAATAATTGAATGTAAAAGTGCACTGTGATAATAACTGAGTGTGTGGGTTTGTTTGTGTGAGCAAGATTCTCCTGTGTCTTGTTTGTCATTTTTGTATTGTTTCTCCTGTGTTTTGTATGTGCTTTTTCTGTTTTTTCCTTTTTTTTTTTGTTAAGGTCCCCCTTGCAAATGACATGTTGCATGTCAAGGGGTTTTCCTAACAACAATAAATTTGAAATCATGTTCAGAATCTTCCAACATCTTTGTTGTTAGAGACCCAGGCAAACACAGCATGACTTGATTTGGTTTGGCTACCACGACATTGGGCATGGGTAAGGTTCTCCAGAAATATTCCCCCTTACTATAAAGTGGGGTAACAGAAGAGCCTTGCTGTTTTTTGGTCCAGACATTGTCCCGTGTCCTGTCTCCCATGTATTGTCCTTAGAAAATGTCTTTCAATGTGCATTTTTATGCTGGGATAAATAAACCCCCATGGAGCACGCAGAAGATGTCTCGAACTTCGTAATTTGGAACAAAGTACTATTCAACAGTCCTAGTCTAAATGTAGCATTTTCCTCAGAGACAGGTTTTGCAACTGTCCGGACTCTGAATATAAATAAATATTTGGTAAAGTGCCAGACTTGTTTTTGACAAGTAAAAGAGAGAGGTGGGTAAAAGTGTCAAAATGTTATCAAATGTTGTCAAAAACAGATACCTTACATTAGAATAAAAGTCAAAAGGTGTGACCTAGTATTCAAGTAAGGGGTTACTCTAGTATAATGAGTAAAAAGTGCAATATTAAAGCATGAATGATTCATGACAAAAAGTAGGTTGTGAAAAATCTTATGAGGAAATGGCAAGTATATGTATAATAATAACTTAGAAAGGGCGCTACAACAAATGACCACAGCTAAATATCTGTTTTCATCAGGCGCCAACCTCCTCTCATAAAACTTGAAGATAATGATTAAGTGCAAAAAAAGCTGTAATTCCGGAGAGATTCCAGCAGGGGGCGATGATGTTGGTTTCAAAAAGAGCCCAGGTCTCATTGGAACCCATTCAAAAATGCCGATTTTCATAGTGCAAATAAACTTATAAAGCACCCAGTTTCAGGACATAGTTTGGTCTCTATCACTAGTTTCTATAACTGTGTTGGCTTCACCAGACTCTGGTTTTCACATAAATCATCTGTTGATTTTATATTACGAGTTAAAATTTTGCATAAATCGCCCTATCACAGCACCTCCTCTGTCCATGTGATGCGGTCACGTGACAGACGGGACCAATCACATTTTCATCCGGTTTGAAATATTCAATGTGGAGAAGTCCTGCTGGACTCGCTGGAGTCTTATGAACGGTGGTTGGAAACTCTATGGGTGACGTCACGAAAGGTCTATCCATTTATATACAATCTATGGTTTTTATGAAAAAATGAAGCTATTCACAAAAAAGACTTTCTCACAAAGACATGTAAGATTACTGGTATTTTCAGGTAATTAACTCCGCCAGGAGGTTATGGAATCTCGTCAGTTTGTTGGTTGGTTTGTTAGCAAGATTCCAGAAAAAGTTATGGACGGATTGCAATGAAACTTTGTGGAAAGGTGGGTCTTGGGCTAATTTACAATCCATTAAATTTTGGTAATGATCCGGATCACTGTCTGAATCTAGGAATTTTTTAAAGTATTCTTTATCATTGACAGATAGGGAGTCTTTGGCATAGTTGGGCAGGCCCGCCGACAGGGGGCATGCGGTGCGGCTTGGTGACTGATTTCACCTGTGGCAGAGGTCTGCGCTCTCTGAGGGCCAAATTCTAGTTTATTATATAATCACATGGTAAATCCTCTAAGTACATTTTATTTAAAAAGTTTCTCAAACACACTTGTTTTGACAAAATAGGTTGCTGTCCTACCCTGCACTTGAAAATGATGTGCTCTCTGTTAGCCCAACATTTCTTCAAATTCACTTAAAGTATCAAAATCTTTCTGTCAGCTATCCAAGTTGACCTCATGTATGTAAATGGATTACACCAGATGTCCTTTTCTTTACACTTTGTTTATTGACAACGTTGCATTTACACAGCTGGTAAACCAGAGAAATGCAAGAAAACAAAAACATAATTATGCATATAACTGAAACAAATATGATACGTAAATCTTGCATTATTTGTACTAAATTGCATAGACTTTAGTGGTTTTTTGATTTTTACTATTTCACTTCACTTGTTTAATCACTTGAACGTTTTAGAGCGACAGATTACATATGCAATGATTTTGCATTCCACGTTTTACTAAGACTTAAACATTTTACAAAGCAAGTGTACTGCTATCGATTACTAAGGGATCTATCAATTATTTTTTCGAGTAATCTAATCATTGAAGATTGTTGAGTCTCTCGTAAATTAAAATATATAGTGTGATGTGCTGGGACACCTCATCCACCCAGCTGCTACAGTTAGAGATATGAAAGGACACAGTTTAGCATTTTTTAAACCTTTCTCCACCGCAAAAGCAAAAAAAAAAAAAAAAAACACTGACGGTCTCGAAACCACGAATACCCGCTGTCACCCTGTTGTCATGGCAACTGGCGTCTGAGCTTTGGTAGCATATAGTCAAGAATTAACACTGCCATATTTCAAAATTAATGTCACACGAGTTTTAATGCCTTATCAGTAAAAACACATGCAAAACACCTGTGATTTTATGCCTTTTCAGAAATTTACCTATTGTGATACTCCACCACACCTGCTGAAAGGTATACAGACCAAAAAAATAACTGTTTTGGAGAAAGCGTACGCAGTAAAACTGAGTGTTATTTTAACGCTGATGGAGTTGAATTCAACTCTGTTACAGATAACATTTGGTCCCACTCAAATTTACAGTCAAGTTTACTCTATGGCAACTGTCAAATTTTAAGAGTCAATTCTACTCAATTTAGTGTTAAAGTGAACAATGGAATGTGTAAAAATATTTAACACTGCCTTTTTTTTAACAATGTTGATAACTGAATAAACTTTTTAGATCTACTTTTACTCCAAATTTAGTTTTAAAATAAAACAGTAAATATTTTCCTATTTTTTTTCCCTGCAGTGTTATTTATTTATATGTTTTATGCTTATCATTTGATGCTATATTACTAAATTGCTGTCATCTAAATAATCAAAAACAAAATACATGCAAACATACTAGGTTGTAGTAACAGCCTTTATTAATGTGTTTCAATGAGAAATGAAAGACAACAAAATCCTGCTTTATTATGGTCACTTCAAAGGCATGGAAATGTTCCTGAAATATTTCTGTGCATACAGGCTAAGTGACCAGCGATAGCTTCTCATGTTTAAGCAGAGCAGATGCAATCTGGTAAAACTGGGGCATTTTGGATTGTACTCTGCCAAAGATAACCCAATGTGAGCGGTAAACAAACCCATTGTGTTTTGCCCAGTTCACTTTCATAACTTGAACACTACTGGGCACTTGCATCGCCATGGAAATTCCAGAAAAACCTCATTTTAACATCCCTTTTACAATCTCTTCCATGGAATTCACTCCAGAATTCACAACACTTTGGCCTAGAGCTGCTGCCTTTAGATCTAAAGTTACAGCTGCACAACTATTTACAACATCTCCTGAAGAAAAGTCTGAGTCAGCATCTAAGTTTTCAGACATCACTTCAACATTAGTAGCACTACTTGTGTAAATAACACTTTGGTGAAGTGAAAAGTCACTTCTGCAAAATCAGATGAAACCGTTAAGTGGCATTTGTTAAGGTGCTTTCTAAAACCAGAAGAGCTACCAAGAGAATGTGAGCATCCCACTTGGCCACATTTAACATAAAGAGTCCTGCCAGTACAGAGACCATTTTGCAAAGAAAGCACCTTATTAATTTTATAACTAATGCAGCATTCTTGCTCACAACTCTGCCACTTTAGGAGTTTCCTTTGTTTGTCCAACATCAATGTTGTAAATGGTTGTTTGCATAAAAGTGAAAAAGTGGGTCAGGGAAGAACTGTACGATGTACCAAAGACAAAGTGAGTCTCGAAGAGTTCATCAAGAGCTCCCACTGAATCTGTCGCCTTACACGGAAGGGCAACCTTGTCAATCACAATGAAGAAGGCGTGAATGCAGCTTCTTGTGGGTTCCTGAGCAAGAAGGTAGGGCTGACGGCTTGATGTGATGTTGTCCAGATGCTGCTGTACACTGGTTCCAGCCTACGACGACACACTCAACAGCAGTGTTTAGTGACCACCCTCTGACAACAGATCAGATTATCTCACTGTGCATAAAATGGAGGTGATGGAAAGTATATTTTGAACAACTTTTTAACATACCTTAAGGAATCTGATAAGATTATCGACAGCTTGACATGCAGACATCTTTCCTGGTCTCTTTCGTCCTTGCGCTGATGGTGGCAATAGATGTAGCAGCAGCAAGATAGCCGACATGTCACTGTCCCAGCCTGCAGACCAACAGATTAACATTATGTCATAAATAATTCAATTGGCACAATTACCTATATAACTAACAACAGTAAATTAAATCATTCACAGTCCTAACATTCTGAACTTCAGCAGCCGACTCAGCGCTGCACATCAACTCCAGGAGCTCTGTGGTCGGTACCAGTCCACGGCTTTCCTTTAGAACTTTTGCTTTGAGATTGGTAGGCCACCTCTCCAAGAATTTGTTCGCAGTGGCCTCACCAAACAGGAGTCGAAAATCCTGTTCTATCTGTAATGCAAAAATGCAGTACATAGAAAAAAGTGGTGAGTGACAATGCATGCCGCGTGGAATCTTTCAGTGATTCTGCAAGTTATCTTACCAGTCCTGGTGTATCCATGAACCGTGTGAAAACTAAGAAGACATCTTGTGCTTTCTTATCATTCACCGTTGAATGACGATAAATGGAGGTAACTTTCATCTTCTCACGGATAGTGTCTTCATCGGCAGTGTGTCTCAAAACAGCTATAGCTGCTTCTCCATCCTCATCTGGATGACACTGTGTCAGTGGTGAAGAGTCTGATCGACCAGGGCCTGGCCCTCCAGCTGAAGAAGAAACACATATTGACTCCTGCCTACAAATTCCATCAATATCATATGTTACTGATAAGTATACTTACTTTTGGGAGATTTGGTGGCTGACACACTTCTTTCCTCTGCAGTTTTCCTTTGAATGGTCTTCAACCGCCATGGAAGGTATCCTGAACCACTCTGTGTATCATATTAATGTTACGATGTAATCAAATAAATGCAGACAGGCTGTGCCATCAACATTTCTGACCGAACTGATGTGTTTGTCGCAAGGACGCTTTTACTTACATAGCCATGTTGTGAATGGGGGTCTTCCAGATATGAAAAAAGACCAACGATCCCCTGGGCATACATTTGTCTTACATTTTTAGGGGGAGATGTCCTGAATAAAACAAATTCGATGATAACCATCACTCAACTGGCATAGGACATCACAATTAATAATATTCCGATACTAACAATGTTTCTCTATATTATACATGTATGATTCTTACCCATGTGTTTCTGTCATCTGAGCAGTAAGCATGTTTATCATCTGTCTTCTGGTTGCATCTGTCAGAGATTTGGTTTTTGCATACTCTTGCATGATGCGTTCACAGCCGGGCTTTGTTGTGATGATTTTTTTAAATTGACTGAAATTGAAACAAAACATGAAGTCAGAACATTTTAAACCAAAAGTGAGATAGACAAACGATTACATAAAAAAACTCCACATCAAATGGTTCAACATTCAAATTAGACTACCCACCGCTTTTACGTCATATTTTATATGGCATGGCTTTTTAGGTTGACTTCCTTCAGCAGTGGCTGCTTACTCAGGAGGGCCACACATTGTGAAATTCAGAATGACAGTCTCATTTCATGGTGAGGATGATGATGTTAGCGAGGCACCTGTGCATTAAGGAATATAAACATACCAGAAACATTAAAAGGAACTGTTAAAGTTCCAATCTCAACCTTTGCATTGAATATGAACATATATGTGAATGGTGAGTGATTACCTGGTTGCTCATGGCTCAGCGTGACTCTAAAGGTTCCAGGTGACTCCTTTCAATATTTCTTCAAAAACCTCAGCATCAACTTCTGTGTCAGACTGGTCATACACCTTCATATTTAGCTCTCTGCCTTCAGGTATGTTACATTTCAGGCACAATGGCACAACAGGAAGGAAAAGGAAAAAACATACAGACATTGTAAAAAAATTGAGGGCATACATTTCCTCTGAATTAAAATCATTGATTTAACTAAGTACAGTGATCCTGTGTTCATAAAATAATGTTAAGTCAAAGCTGAAGACAAGATAAGATGCTCATTCATTGTAAGGCGCAGCTGAAACAATTATTAGCTTAGGTAGTTCAGATGGAGTGTTTTTATGATCAATTAGGTGCATTGACAAAGTAAAAATTATAATATTGCTTCATCCTGATGTTCTAACTAATCTTCCTTCAAAAGGGCATCCAATGCTAGGTCAGACAGCCGAACATACTTCCTGTCCCCACCAAACACAAGACATAGCAGCATATTCTGTTCAAAAAAACAGAGAGAAAAAGGAGATAATCAAGTTAAACAGTTAAGTGGTTACACAGAGTTATCTATTGATGTGCTCTAGAATTGGTGTTTTTTATATGAAACAGTAACATCATTTTCACTGAGCCGCTACAGTATGAAGACAGTAACAGGTTAGCTGCTCTTCCAGAAGTTCGTTCGCCTATGATGGAAGGTAATTAGCATTTACAACACACAAACAAAATAATGGAGTTGTTAAAGCTGTGCCACTAAACAAGTCTCAATAATAGTATCTCAGCACCATTCAGAAGAAACACGTAGTTAAATAGGTGCATCTGAGATTCTGAATGTTAGCAACAGTTGGAGCGTAAATGTTCCCCGGGTCCTATGTTCCCCGCTTTGTAATGACCGGGGAATATAGGACCCTTTTTCCACATAAAGGTCCTATGCTCCCCGCTCTTCTCCAAAAGGGCCCTATGTTCCCCGGTATTAATAGAGGGCAGCATAGGACCCGGGGAACATAGGGATGACCCCCACGTAGCCACTTGAAGTTTTTCGGATTCAGACAAAGTGAATTTGACGTCGTCAAACTAATGACTGCATGTTGTCTACATGTACTCAATCGACATCAGTGACACTATAAAATAGTGCTGAGTTGAAAAATCATTTTTAAACAATCTTACCAGCAAGGGAATGCATCCATATGTAGCAGGGCTTCCACGTGTGTGCAGACTCCTGTTCTTCCTGTGTTCTTAATGGCGGTTGGCAAACTGGAATGGTGCATTACCGCCACCAACTGGTGTGATTAGAGAAGGATATCGCCTAAACGAAAGTCTTGTATAAAAATAAAATAAAATAATACCAACAAATAAACAAACAAAACAAACAAAAAAAAAAAAACTGTCTGGGTCACTATACTGACTTACAATCTGTGCATATCACCACTTTTAAAGGCAGCATTTCCCCCACATAAACTGACAACTCTTTATTTACTTTATTTACAACTTTAACTACAAACTCTGGTACTGTAAAAGTCACTCCAATTTTCATGTTTCGACTTTTTGAAGCATCTGTAAAAACTTTAGCATAACCACAATATTGTATGCAGACTCACTGGCACTAAGCAACACTGTGTAGAGTTGAATTTTCACTGCATGCAGCCAGAACTTTACACTGACTTTTAACTCTGGTGCTGCAGTTGGTCTACTCTGCATAGAGTTGTAATTACTCTATCTAGGTTACAATATGTTGACTCAGAAATATTGACACTCCATATTTTACTGTGTACCTTGAGCTGCTATTTCAGAGATAAAACAAAGTTGCACTTTATTTTTCATATCAAAAACCATGGAAAAGCTTAAATGTCCAACTGTACCTGAAATCACCCAAAATAAAGACAGATATGACGCAAATACGTAGGCTACGTAATGGGTGACAGGAAGACAATAGACCTGTCTAATTGGTCAATTTTGGCGCATTACTTATCCCGCGAAATTTTGTCAATATATAGGCGCCAATGTCTTGGTATTCAGAAATGACTGACAGACCAGACAACAGGCACCGGAGGCGACTTATCGCCCTTAGAGATAGAATAAACACCAATTTGCAACGCATTTTGGACAATCCTGAGGAGGACACTCTGTTACAACGGTAAGTACAAAAAAAAGTTACTTTCAGCGCTCATTCTGGTTATGTTGATTAACAGAACCATAGTAACTGCTAAAAGTCACTGTCGCATTCAGTTTGGGTCATCCAAATCTCACAACCAAAACACGTCAATTTTATTTATTTATTATTTATTTATTTGTATTATTTATTATGTATTTGTTATTTTTATTTATTTATTTTCTTTAGACCGCTTTAAAATCCGGGCATATTGCGGAGCTGATTATTCGCAATTGGGTCCTCTCGCTGTTAAATGTATCACAGAAAAAAAGCAAAAATCGCGTTACATGTTTGTGTTATACATTTCTAATGTTTTCCATTGCCATAGCTAAGCTTCTGCATTACACATAAAACTGTCTCTGCCATATACCGCTGACTGTTTTTTTCACCCGCCGAAGCAGGAATGCAAATAACAGGTGTCGTGCCAAAATGTGATTCCCTGCCATAAAGTGATTTCCGGTCCACGGACAGCTGAAAAGCGCAGCTTCTGTGGCTGTGCAGCAGTCTTAATCGGGCTCAAACAAGTTTGTTTCCGATCATCCAACGATGTTTATTTGTGTTTGCGTTTCATAGCGTCCGGTACGTCCAATTGCCTTATATCACTGTTAAATACCGGTGTGCCAAAACTTGATTTCTGCCAGAAATTGATTTCCGGTCTGCGGAATCAGCTTTTAGCAAGCAAAAAAAAAAAAAAAAGAAGCTGATTTTGACATTGTAATGTCCCTTTACTCGTTTTTTAAGTGGTATAAAGTGTTGGTTTTGCTCAAATGTTGTAAATCTAACTCTGCTGTGTTAAATTAAATAATTTTTAGTCAAAATATCGATCTAAATACAATACCGGAGGCATGAATCAACTTTTGGCAAGCAAAATAAGCAGTTCATGGCAGGGAATCACTTTTTGGCACGACACCTGCCAATTTGGAAAACCGCGGGCTTGGCAAAGCTGCATTCTGTTGTATGAGTAGTACGCAGAGCAAAAACATTATTTTGGAAAATATACTTGGTGACGTTCTCATTGAATCTGGTGACTTTTAAGTTTACCTGGCCAAATATGTGTTATTGAAAAGCAAATAGTGAATAATCGAGCGGCTGTTTGTGGTTTAAATGGAGAATTTTTAATACACGGAACTGTTTTAGTGCGCACGAGGTGCATTCAGGGACAGTACAACATTTTAAAAGCCATACTGAACAGCAGCGTTCAAACCCTTCGGGAGAACTTGTCTCCTCCAATGCTGCAGCTCCTCCAAGTCATGGAGAGCTAAGCTTTTTTTAATTAACTCCTTCATTTCTAACAAGCATTATAAAAACACAAACCCACCTCTAGTGCAGTTACTCTCCTGTTGTATTCAAATCATCTCAATGTGACGTTCAGGTACAATTGCATTATAACAATACAAGCAAAGTTAATATATATTTATTCAGTTTTATTTGAATAATCTGTGGTAAATGTAGATTTATATGGTTTATATATATATATATATATATATATATATATATATATATATATATATATATATATATATATATATATATATATATGTACACACACATACTTACATGTAAAACTGACTGGCAAAGGGAGGGAGATCACAACTTCCGGCTTACGCAGTTCACACACCCTCTATTTTCTATGATTTCTTAACCTAAGGTTTCAGATTGTTATTGACAAAAGCTAGCAGATTAGGCAGGTTAGTCAGATTGTATTGCTGATAGACAATGATGGAGTCATGAATAAAAATGCTTGATTCACATTTCCAAATGTTTGTTGTTACTACTATTGTTGTGATTTTTTTTTTGTATTCATTTTGCAGGCTGAATATGTTCCCAAGTGCTGGTGGGCCAATCAGGCATATAAGGAGTAACAGGAGGGAGAGACAGGTGTCATTCAGAGTGTCCGTTTTTAGACATTCAAACCTAACTCGCTTCACCACACCAAGAGGTATCTTTTTTCCCCCAGTCAAGATAAAAACAATATTTATCATTTAGACTGATGTTTGTCCTCGATTTTATTTCCAGATGCTACTCCGATCGTGAGGGTTCACGTGAGACTGGACCTTAACAGAGAGGCCTTCCATCAGGCCTTAAGGCTCCAAGTAAATGGGTGCCCCGAAAAATACGCGTTGTGCAGGGTTAATGCCACCCGAGAAATAATATGCATAAGTGAAGACACTCCAGCTGACATACAACAGAGCAATGTGCTCAACAGAAGTGCTCTGTACTTAATGCCACAGGTTAGAAATTAAGCCTTTAATATGGTATTTTAAAAAAAGTGATCATGCATAGAAATGTAATTTTTTTTTTATATTTAATTTTAAAGGACCCTTCAACACCCTCTGAAGAATCTTCGGAAGCAGTCAGAGCTGTAACATCTTCTGGACCACCTTCAGGACCAATTATAGCTCCTCTACCAGCAGCCACATCACAGGGGCCCTCGACTCAGCTGCAACCTACTAATCGGTCTGCACCTCCAGCTCCACCAGCTCCAGCTCCAACTTTGTCACAGCATGACTCAGCTCCGGAGGAAATCTCTGTGTAAGTGTGCTTATGTAGCCTTTTTAAATATTTATACCATTGAAGTTATAAGAAATTAATTTTGAATTTATGGTTTTCCATTAGGTCATCTGAAATTGGAGACATTCTTAAAAATATCCGGCAACTGATCAAATGGGACACCCCAGCTGCAAACCAAATAAACGTGGTGCGAGGTGAGGAGCTTGAATGTGCCCTTAGGGCCTTCAAGCGAACCGCCTTTGACCCTCTATCCAGAGTTGATGTTGTTTTTGTCGACGAAGTTGGAACTGGAGAGGGTGCCATTGATGCAGGAGGCCCTACAAGGGAATTTTGCCGTCTTCCTGTGGCAAAATTGAAAAACTCAAAAATCTTTGAGGGACCTGAAGATAAAAAAACACTGGCCCTGGATGTGGTTGGTATGTTCACATTTATAATTTCTATAAAAATATAAGTTACAATTTTTGTTAGGGTGTCAGAGCGTCCATTCTTTGCCCATTAAAATCAATTGTATAATGCCACTACCTTTAATTATATAATAGTGACATTAAACAGACTAAACATTTTTAATTCTCTTCTATTTGGACAGCACTTCATAAAAATCTCTACCGTGAGGCTGGCCGGATGCTGTCGGTGGCCCTAATCCAAGGCGGGGTTTCGCCACATTTTTTTTCAGAGCGCCTTTACAGACAGGTGGCTGGTCTGCCGGCAGAGCCGACCAGCATTGATGATGTATGGGACCATACACTCCAGGAAAAGTTGACTCAAGTACGTTAAATATAATTTGTAAATGATAGCTGGCATCAATATATTATTGTATTCTTTTACTGTGAAATGGTCATTGTTTTGAGTCTTTACTAATACTAATTATATATTTCATATTCTACATATGTATACAAGTATTTTGTCAAAAAATTAAAAAAAAAAAAAATTTTGCTCTCTCTATCCTAACTCATCAAATTTCCCCTTCTTCTTACCTATTTTTTCTGTCTACTCCACCCTTGTTCATGTGTAGTGCAGTTTACATGTTGACACAACGTGAAGCTCTATGACAAGAGTCATTCATTAAAATATTGTGATCTACTTTTGAAGTTGGCATTGTACAGGCAACCGCTTTACGTTACTGTCTTTTACAGTATGCAGACTGACTTCATACTCACTTGCCATTTGGTCCAAATTTACTGAACCCTGCCAGTCATACTTTTTGACATCACGAAATTGTAGGGCTAAAAATGCTGTCAATAGTTAAAGTATGTTATGAAAACAATAACGATAATATTCACTCTAATATTTATGTGATGTTAATTTTAGGTTTTCTAAATTAAGCAAACCTCGAAATACAATACAATTGAAGTATCATTACTTTTTTCTGAATCTTGATTTATCCCCTTGTGATTTCTTTACTTGTTTTTCTTATTTCTATCCAGATATCACAAGCAACCACTCTGGAGCTGGTGAGAGAGGCTGTTAATGGAGCAGCTGAGGAGCTCGCCCCAATGGGAGGACTACTCCACCTCCAAACACTAGAGGACAAGGACGACCTCCTCCAGGCAGTGACGCAGTATTACTGCCATGGGAGGATCCAAGCTGCTCTCCAACAGTGAGTTCTGAAAATGAGTTACCATTGTTGTTTACTTTTACGAAATTCTATGCTTCCTCAGTGAAAGAGGTTTTTAATTTTATAGATTCAAGGATGGCCTGCTGACGTTTGGTGTCCTAGAGGAAGTGGTTCGTAATCCAAACGTACTTCAGAGCATTTTCCTCGAGGACACCACTCCACTGTCAGCTAAAGATCTGACAGATCTCTTCAAGCCGATCCTGAGCCAAGCTGGGTCTAACAGGCGACGTGCAGAGTCAAGAACACTGGCTTTCTGGAGGGACTGGCTTTTGGAGGTGGAAGGTATGAATACCCCTGTTAATGTTATGTGTTGTTGGTCCTATACAGTGTAATATACTGTCCTCTTTTGACGTTTAGGTGGTGAAGCGGAAGTCAATCTACCACAGATTCTCGTATTTGCCACTGGGTTGGAAAAAATTCCAGCAACTGGTTTCACTCCACAGCCAGAACTTAATTTCATCCACCAAGAAATGGAGCACTCGTCACGGTTTCCGAAGGCGAACACCTGTAGCCTGACCCTGAGCATTCCTG
The DNA here is from genome assembly GCF_902148845.1 of Salarias fasciatus. Taxonomy (NCBI): domain Eukaryota; kingdom Metazoa; phylum Chordata; class Actinopteri; order Blenniiformes; family Blenniidae; genus Salarias; species Salarias fasciatus. Next base: position 36,612,944 of record NC_043758.1, on the reverse strand, counting down.
TTGGCCTCTCTTATGAGGACTTCAAAGCTAACATGGACTTTGGCATTGGGGCATCCGGCCAATTTGCAGAGGCATAGTTCTTTTTTTCCCCTGTAAATAGTTAATTAATAAGGTATGTGCAGACTCCAGTAAACTTGAGGGAGAATGTTTTGAAATTGTTCTGTTAATCATTGTTTTCTTTAATAAATTATTTTGAAGGCACTACATGTAAGTTTCTGATTATTTTTAAACCTATGCCCCTCTGGTGAGAAGTGTAACTTATGGAGTCCATCGTTGGTGTAAATGATTTATTTTTCCTGAAACAACAGTGACAAACTATAACTATGAAGTTTCTGTGGCAGCGCAGCTGACGGCTCACTCTCTAGTGACCGCAGGCTTATCAAAACACTTATTAACACTTATCTAAATGAAGAACATTAGAATTACGAGCATATAATCATACAACATCCAGTAAACTACTATTTAAAAAAAAAGGTATTTACAATCATTGAACTTATTTTTTAACCGAACTTATTCCCCAATGAACTCTTTCACTTTTTTAACTGATCCTATAACATCTTCTTAAATACCTAATATTTATCATAGTCTCTGTCCTTCTCTTTGTTCAAAATAATAATAAAGAAATCCACAACTGAGATCATGTTTTCAATTTGACTCATTCTTCTTAAAATGTAACATAGCGTTGGACAAATCGTCTTCAGCCGTATTCACACAATCCACCGGAAACTGCTGTACTATTGGTTAGACCTGCATTGTGGGCGGCCCTTATGAATCTTGTCGATCGTTCCTTCAGTCATTCATTCATTCATTCAGGCAAAGCTCCATCTCCTTACAACCCAGTCGCCAGCTGGAGCCCTCGTCCCCGCCCACAGCTGCCGATCTAAACCCCTTCAGCAGACAGTTTTTTACATTCCTTTGCAACATTACTGGGGATATGGCGCCGGTTGGAGCCGTTAACTGTTTCGGGTTCACTCGTTTATATAAACAATCACGATCCTAATTATTTCCGATCTCAGACACAATCAAAGGCTTGATTATGTTATATTACTTTCTTATGTAATTGTATCTCCAATTTTCCTTACATGAAACAACAGCGACAAAGTATAACTAACGTTTCTGTGGCGGCGCAGCTGACGGCTCACTCTGTAGTGACCGCAAACTTCTCAAAACACATTAATGAGCGCAGCTCCACCTACTGGCCAGTTACTGTAACTACTTCAAATTGAACCACATGTTTGAAAAAAAAGTGAAGTCATACCCAGAACATAATATAATAATTTGTTCATGTTTTAAGTCCTTTTGACTGGTTCAATTAATTCATTTTATTTTTGATGGGGAGTTAATGGGGGGGGGGGGGGGGGGGGGGGGGGCAGGGCCGGCGCGGGCTTGTCAGGCACCCTGGGCAAACCTGGCGCCCCGTGGTAGTGTCAAGGACAGTCGCGCTGCGAGAGTTGTTCAGCGGGGGGGGGGGAGACCGCCGAGTATCGCCGAAAGTTGTTGAGCGGGGACAATATCTGTCGAGGGGCGCGAGCGAGCGAACCAAGCAGTGCGCTGCTCAAACAGCCGTCACGGCGTCGCAACTTGGGCGGTGCGCCTCACGGCCACGTCAAGCGCCCCCCTATGGCTCGGCGCCCTGGGCAACTGCCCCGGATGCCCAGCCTAATCGCCGGCCCTGGGGGGGGGGGGAGTGCAGGGTGTTTTGTTTGAGTCCTTTCCTTTTGGTTAGCTCTATAAAAATAATTTTGGTCCCTGTGAAGTTACTCAGTGCCACACATATATCTTCAGTAATACATGTGTATTAATAAGTGTGTTTAAAACTTTGAAGCTCGTTGTGTTTAGAGATAATAAGAACCCGCTTTTAGAATCTAATAGTTTTTTTTTTCGTGACACAATATCAGTAAACATTTCAAAAAAGTTATGGTAAATAACATGCTCTCTTTCCATTTACAACCTCAAAGATTACACAGGTCTATCTAACACTACTATTACCACAAAGTGTTACAGCATACTACTATTAATAAAGGTGAGTATATTTCGTCAAATAATGTTGGAAATAGTGTAAATACTGTCAAATTCACAGCACTTTGAATGTCTCAGTGCACCTTCTTTTCATTCCCTGTTTTAAACATTTCCTGCTATATATACTTAGTTTGTGTCTTTTTTCTACACTTGCTGTTTACCTGATTTACAAAAAAGGCAATGGAAGTTTCTCTCAGCTCACTTATAGCTTCAGTCATTGTTCAGCTAATGGTCCCTCCTGTTCAGATTTTCACGCATTAACAATGTGTGTTGCATTACAATACATTCATAACTGAATACAATATAGGGAAACTCCAGTTCCTTAAGGAGGATATGAATAAATGTTTCTGATAAACCTGCAAGTACTACCTACAGCAACTTTATAAAAAAAAGGCAACAAATCATGTCTGTTAATTTTTATTTGTTATACATACAAACTATGCAGAAGCAATGAACTTTTATGTATAATGTGCCAAATCCTATTTACAGATAGAGAGAGAAGAGGGGAGAAAAAAAAGAGAGGGGGGGGGGGGGGGGGTAGGGGGTCATGGTCCTGGGGTGGGGCACATGTCCAAGTTGGAGTTGTGGTCGCACAACTATTTGCTTTTAGTTGCGGATATCCGTTGAAAAATTGGCCTCCATCTTGAATCCTCCATTATTGCCATCCATTGTATGCAGCCTAAGGCCTCTCCTTTTGAGTGAGCTAAAAGTCTTTGTACACTCAGGGTACAATGTCTTTGCAATGTCAAATCAAGACAAAGACTCCAGGAAGGCAAGTAAATCACGGAGGACTCTGACACCATGCTGCCTTCTCAAACCACTGAGGGGATTAAACCTCGATTGTATCTGTTCCATCACAGCAGCATCCACTTCAAAGTTAACGTCAGGCACCTGAACCCTGTCCTGCCAATCCAGAGTTGGTCCTCCATCCCCTTGCACATCGTCTTGCACTCCTGTCACAGCTCCAGTATCTTCTGCTGCCTGCTGTTCTGGCTGGCTTGGAGCATTGTCTGGCACACCCAAGCCTGCAGGTGCACTGTCTCCAAAAATGTCCTGCATTGCAGTCGACATTCTGCCCTGTTGCTCAAGACATCCTCGTACAAATATCTGAAGGGGAGTCAGGTGTCTCTCAGTCCAGAGGCCGTGGTTGTTCCATTGCCTGGAGAAGTCCAACAGATCTCTGTTTATTCTTGGTACATAAACATAGTGAAGCGCCCAAACATGCACCTCGTTGTCAGGGCTAATCAGTCCTTCTCTCTCCAGAGACAGGAACAAGCTGTGGTAGACATTGGTGAGTCCACGCCAAAGATCACCCCAGAGTCGTTCGATTCTTTGATTGTGGACACTTCTTCCTTGGATGGCACTGCCTCGATTTGCACCCCTGAATATGTTCATCATCAAAGCCACGGCATAGTTCTCGCCACCCCTGTCAGTTCTCACCCTTGATGGGACTCCATACTGGGCGACAGCTTCAGTAAAGCAGTCCAACACTGTGGTGCTTCTGTTGTTGGAAGAAGCCCGAAGGAAGACCACCAAACGACTGTATCCATCGATGGCTCCGTGGATGACAATCCTCCATCTAAAAAATAAGTAACAATAAATAAAATGGTTTATACCACATACTCATTTACAATTAAAATATTTTTCAAAAGGTATGAAATCCTTACACTTTGATTGTACATTATGGCTTTAAAATTGCTTGGAATAGGTTGTTGTATATGGATAAATGTTCATATCTTGAGAAAGTCCCACAACTTAAGTCGTCATTTTATAAACATGTGGAATTAGCTAAGTGGAGCAAAGTCTGACCACACAACCAAATAGTTGGATAAAAAAAAAGGAATAGAAAGAAAAAGAAGTTGAAGAATTACAGACAAAAGTTATGGAGACTAATTAGAACAAAACTTCAAAGCAATGGGCCGCATGCAACAACACGTTTGGATTTTTTGCTTAAATTTCGCTAACTTTTGTGCGTATTGGGTGCGAATACGCATGAGCTTCGTCACATTCAGCAAACCTTTGTATTGTGTTTCTATTTTCTACTGCAGTGTGTAAAAGAGCCTCTGTGCTACTGGAGCACGTGTGCACAAGTGCAGCTATTTCGCATAATTACCACCTTCAATTATTCCTAATAAGGTACGAGACTTCAGAGACTGGAATATTTTTTTTCCTTGAATGGAAAAAATGTGGTTTTTTTTATCAGTTCAGTGATACAAATCCACCAAACAAAGACGTAAACAGAAGAAAATGTCATTTTTCCAGCATTAGCAGGGGAACTAAAAGACTCTAAAACCAGGAGGATACTGAAATAGGACCAGAACCTCATGATTTTATACTGGATACAAATGTACAGGACTCCTACTGGAGGGCTAATATATATAATCAATAGGGAAATGTTTTTTTTTTCTCTTGCAGAAATGTTCTAAAATGATCGAAAACTATTGAAAATCAATTCCGGGATTTCAGTATATCATCAATCTGTATCGTGTATTTATTATTAGCCGTATTACCATTTGCGCATTTCTTTTTAGAATATTAAAGCAGGAAAAAAACTGAAATATTAATAGTACATGCAGAGACACATTTACAAAATATTTGATGTAATGGAAATAGCTTTAAAGTGTAATTCATGTGACTTTAATTAATTTTATAACATGACCGTACATCTAAGTGTTGTTGAAGGACTCTTTAGCTTATTGATCTCTACTTAGTTCATGTTCAGAGGATAATGAAGATTCTTCACCGGTGTTCCACTGGGCACGCTGCGCTCCTCGATAACTCCCATTTCATTCGCACTACAAATTAGCTAGCACTTTAAAAAGCCTTCATTATGTGTGTGTTACATTAGAAAAATATCAGACGGTCTGCTGTCCACCCACAAAATATTATTAGACGTGTTTTCACAGCAATAACAAATAAATTTGTCAAACAAATGTGTTTGGTTATTTAATTTGTATCTGTAATGTCAGGTTTAAATATATTTTTACCGTTTAGTATTAATAATGAGTAAAAAAAAATACGTTTATTTAAAATCTGTGATATGGATAAATTCGTAAACAGATACGACAGGTAAGACCATGCATAAATTCTGTGCGTATTTGAAGGTCATAAAAAAAAAATCAGTTGGTGAATGTAAAATTTTATGCGTAAATCCCTCGTATCTGCATTTCCGCAAAAGTCAGTGCTTAAATTGTGCGTACTGACTTTCTGGAAATAAGGCCCAATGTCCCTAAATTAGGTTTTTATTTGACTGGTTTAGAGGACAGTTCGTATGGGTATGTCCTGCTGTCCTCAAAAATAGAAGTTGGATAACTGCATGCAAAATTGCATGTCAACTATGCCTTATCTATCCAACATACACATGTCCGTGATAGGCTGTAAGAGTGTTTTTTTCTGAAATACCTGATCAACTTGTGGTTTCCGTCGATGTGCCAGAGGGAATTTGGTCCAGCTACTTGGTAGGAACGCCTCTCTGGTCTTCTGCACAGGGCTCGAAATGCAGCTGCAGCAGGGTTTGTTCGAATCAGGCTAGCTCGCAGTCTCCTCCGTGGAATCTGAATGCCCCTGGCACGCAAAGCAGCTCTGACCAAATTCGGGCCGACCTGGTCATTTCCAGCCACCACTTCTTGGACTAAGCTGTCAAGGTCATCATCTGTCATGTCGGTGAATCGGCTTCTTGTCATCATGCTGAAATGCGTGAAGAACAAACATTTAGTTTAACTTCCTAAGACACAAACTCCTGAATGACATGCAATTTTAATTTGTCTTTGGCATTTGTTCTAAATCGGACCTGATGAGTGTAAAAACAAAGAATAATCTTGTTATATGACAAGAAAATGACATGCGATTCCAATGAAATACAGAAAAAAGTAATCGAATATTGATGTACAATTCTCTTTATTTAGTTTGTGAACACAAGAAAAGCATTTTACTGAGTGTAAAAACACATTTAAGATTGAAATTTTTTCTTCTCTTCAATATTTGAACTGAGAAACTTTCCATTCTTTTACTTTGTACAAAATTATCATATATCTGAGAAAAAAATATGATGGTGTTTGTAAAATATTGTGAAAGATATATATAAAAATAAATTGATGAAAGAAGGGCAGACATTGTAATAAATTATTTTTCTTTCTGATCCTTTTTCATTCAAGCTTGTACATCGGTTTTTTCTTTAATGTATTTTTTTTTGTTTGTCATTTTTTGAAGTAAAATGAAAAATCTCAATGAATTAATCAATTAATCAATAGTAAGAACAAAAATTCCAAATTTCATTAGTGCAAACACATAAAAGAAATGTCCAGTAGAGCTAAATTCAACATTATGGCAATCCCACATGTCCACATATGTGGACTGAAGGTCCTAGGAGGTTAAACATATACTTTAAATACCCTCTCTGTCCATTTTTAAAGTTCTTTTTAAAACAAAATTTTATTCCCTAGCTTTTGACGATCCAGCATGACACGGATTTTATCAGCTTTTAGTGTCTTACTGTGTATTTACGATTTTATTTGTTTTTTAAGGCTGTTTATCTAGTGCTTTTATTTGATTTTAGTCATTTTATAACGTATGTAATTATACTTGCTTTTACTTTTCAGTTTGTGCTTTCTTTATTAGTTTTTACTGTTGATTCTTATTTTTATCACATGCTATGTCCAGCACTTTGGTACAATCGTTGGTTGTTTACAGCGCTTCATAAATAAAGCTGGATTGGATAGGATTGGATAAACATAAATAATGAACTTGTATTGGTTCACCCCCACTGCCTTATTGATCATTATATATCATCCTTTGCAACGTTTGCACTCCTTACTTTCTTGACAAAGTATTGATTTAAGTGACGAAAAAGTTATTATGGATCATTTACCTTAAACGTCGATTGACTGTTCGCACCGAAACATTCAGGATCTCAGAAATGTGGCGCACTGAAAAGCCACATGTCCTTAGAAAGGATAGCTGTTGTCTGCTGATGATATAGCGTGGTGGACGCCTTCCTTCTCGTGGACCCAGTGGTGCCTGGTAACCCTCACCACCTACAAAGGGACAATGTGAGGATTACCTACAATAATACAAAGATGCAACTAAATCACTTTCAACAAGCAGTGGTCACTCACCTTGCAATGTGGGGAAATATGATGTCCTGACCACCTGAATATATTCACGGAGGTCATTAAGAATGATGTCTGTTTGACCTTGTGGCAATAAACTACCTCTTGCCCAAAGGAGACACCTCTGCATGGTTTCTAACCTGAAACATAAGAAAAGTTTTGTAAAATGAGAAATATGAGAAAAACTCAAATTGAAAAGGTGTACAAAAAGTCTAGAATCAAAATTAATATAAATCATTTCTAGAAATGTCAGTGTCAACACGAGGCATTCATTTTGTTATTTACAATATACTTCCTTAGACAGAGGCACAAGGTAGGCATTGCTTTAATTTGATGAATTTGTGTTAGTTTTGGACAATTGGATGCGCCAATTGCAATTGCAGTCACTCAAGAGTTTAACAGGGGATCTTTATCGGCTTAAAGGTTAAGAAATGTAATAAATCTAAACTTAAACTTTGCACAACGGCTTAGCATCACCGATATGGATGGACAGAAAAACAAAATAACCTCTTCCCTTTGTGCCGATTGATGCAGTTTAAAGCACAAATACAGGTCTGCATTGTTGCATTAGTTTATACGTTTTTGTAGTCCCTAGCTTTACTGTCTTGCTATACCCCCCACCCCCCCAGTTACAACACATGAATTGAGCATATTGGTAGGCCTACCAGAGATGACAGAGTGGCCAAGCATTACATGATATGAATTTATTGAAAAGGGACAGTGCATATTAATGTACAGACGGGTGTTGCAAATATGTCAGTCTCAACTAAGTCTCAGCTAATTTCCATCTGTAGTCCCCTAAGGGTAAAAACACAAGACCACAAGAACACACAGAACACTGACCAAAATAAAGTGACAAAAAAGTCACTACATGAAAAAAAAATAGAGTAAAAGTACACAATACTGTCTCTCCAGTGCAGTATTCAAGGTCTCTGTGTATAGCAATCAGTCTTACACATCTCAAATTAAAGACTCCCTCTCTTCTTTACTCACTAAAACCCCAAAATAAAAATAATAAAAACACCTCTTGTCATCTACAAAATGAGTTGCTAAGGGTCACAACTTTGTTGCTCGAGCAACCACTTTTAAGTTATCTCTTAAATGAGACAGAGGTGGTACTTTGTCTGACAGGCAGTGGTACATTCTTCCAACTACAGCCACCCTGGATGGAAAGAACATTTGTAGAGAACACACAATCTCGAGCATGTACTACCCAGTCACCCTTTGTTGTTGATTGTGTGAATTTTATGCTGGACTTTTGTTTGATAAATGTATTTGAAGGTGGTGGGGCCAAGCCATTAAGAACTCTGTACGCTAAACAAATGTTTTTAAATTTTAAAATGTTAAAAAGTTGCATTTTTTCAATTAGAGCTCATATGTGAAATGATTGAGGTTTTTGATCAAGTATGTTAATAGCATTTTTATAGACCAGCGTAATTGGTTAAAGTGCAGTAATATCAGCAAAGAACCAGACTTTGAAGCAGTATTTATTTGGGAGAATATCACACAGTGGAGGAGGGATTTCTCTGTTGTTAGAAATGGCCAATTTTAAAATTAAACATGAAAAAAAAAAAAATCGGTTAAATCTGATTGTGTTTACAAACATTTGAATCTGCTTTTTGAATGTGAGATTAAAGTCTTAGAAAAACCCAAAGTATTTAAATTGCGTCACTAGATACAACTCTTCTCTATCTAGCTATCTAGAAACACAGTACAGAGATATATATATATAGTGCCGGATTCAAGATTTTTAACTGGGGGCGGCCTAACATTACCTCCACCCAGCAGTCTTGCGTAAAGGAGTTGTTGAGTCTCTTTGGCTGGATAGAGGATTCGATTGTCCCGTTTACGGGGGCATGTCAGGCTCATGAAACGGTACAAGGATATAAAAAGCAATAACGAAATGTGTTAATGACAAATTCAAATGTACTTTGTTGATTTAAGAGAACTTCTTGGGCAGACACAAAGGGACTTGCTCGACTGTGTGCATGCACCTCGGCAGCCATGTTGTTTTTTTGGGGTTTCTTTGCATTTTGTCGAAGATGAACAGAGCCACGAGGAGAGAAAAGTGAATATATATCTTTCTAAAAATGAACTTTTTGAAAAGTGTAAATCAAATAATGAAACAACAAAACCAAAATAAAACATTTGCTTCCTAAAAACAGCAACGCAATGCGATTTGAACGGCATTAACTAAATATTTTGTCAAACTACCGTATTGGCCCGAATATAAGACGATGTTTTTTTCCAGAAATTGCGTCCTCAAAAGTGGGGTCGTGTTATAATCGCGGACTTACGGTAGATGGTCAATACCCATTCGCGCCGCTAGATGGAGCCAAAGTATCACTGACCAGAGAGCGAGTGGAGCGATGACATGAGATCAAATGATCAGATGAAAAATGGCGGATCATCTGGAACAAAGGGGCGGAACCAGGGCCGGCTCTAGGCATAGGCGAACTAGACGGCCGCCTAGGGCGCCACGTCCCGAGGGGGGCGCCGCGGTCGTACAAGGGGCGCCACGACGCTCTGTGTTCCGTGTGGCCCGCTGTGCAGCGGTCCGACGCACTGCGCTCCTCGTCCTCGGCGCTGCCCGGCACTGATCGGTATTGTTCGGCATCGCTCCTCAGCGCCCCCCCCCCCCCCCCCCCCCCCCCTCGCTCAACAAATGTCGGGACCGCTCGAAAAACACGCTCCCAAGGGGCGCTCGTCTCGGGCTCGCCTAGGGCGCCTCTGAAGCCCGGGCCGGCCCTGGGCGGAACGCTGGACAACTGAGCAACAACAGAGGCGAAGTTATGATACCAACTTTAAACTGATGGTGATCAACGCAGCAGAGTCATCAAACAACTGACAAGCCGCCAGGAGATCTGGTGGAGCAGAGCCTCGTTCTTATTGGAGAGCACAGAAAAAAAAGAGAAAAGCTTTCCGTGGTCCCGAGAGAGACGCTTCAGAGAGACTGATAGAAGGGTGAGTGAATACCTCACTGAAAGATGGAAAGACGGAATGTCCACCACCAGAGCCTGATTCAGCTGAAGGCACTGGGAAGTTATTTACATCATTTATGCAGTTTTGACCCCTTGAGGCTTCTTATTTGTTGTTCATTGTTTCTTATTTTGAGAGAGAGAATATATTTTTTATTCAATACTGTAGAAATATTTTTTCATTTTGTATCTCCTGAAATGTTATCTCAGTTGTTAGTTTTTGAGTTTATAATAACTGTATAATAAAAAGTTGTTTTATGAGTGACCTTACTGTCTTAAGCATTTTTTTTTTCACAAAATGATCTTTGAAAAATAGGGGTCGTGTTATAATCGGAGTCATCTTATATTCGGGCCAATACGGGAAATTACTGTAATTGTAATGACAAATGTAAGTATTCTAAAATTTCTTAGAAAAGTAACGGAAGTAAATGTAACGAATTGCCTAAACTGCCTCTGATAAGTCAAGTTTTTACACATTCCATATTAGTTCTGAATTAAAAGAAATACAGCTGTGTCGTCTTACGACGAAGTTACCTGGTTAGTATCCGCTGAACTGCTGCAGGAGGTACTTCGTCCATGAGGAGACGACGAGTACAGTCATTCAAAATGGACTGGCAACAATTGATGAGCAATCTCCGAGAAGAGCTCCTTGGCATTTTGACCTCAGTGATACGGAGCTCCTCTTCTTTCTCTGTTCAACAGCAAGCGTTGGGTGAAACTAAAGCCAAAATTTTCCACTGCGCAGCTAGTTACGGTACGGGTCGGGTCTGGTAGGATCAGGTCGGTTAAAGCGTACCAGGCACAAATCACGTGTCGCGTTTCCATTTGCGTTTCCGTTTCCGGATGGCTTCTGGCTACGTCATCATGGCCCAATACGTTAAGTAACTTCCGTGCAGTTCTTTGTCCCTTGTTGTAATAAACGAAATAATGCTAATAAAACAATTCCGTACAACCCACTTCCCCTGGATGAAAACGAGACGATGAGATAGCTAAAAATGATACAGGAAGTTGGACATCAAACCACTAAATGCACAATTAAATGGAGGCTAGCGCTAGCCGCTAACGTTAGCCAGTCGGTGTCAGCATACACACAGACAGACAGACAGACAGAAGTGATGGGTAGATGAGGTGTCATAAAGCGTTTCGACAGATTCCCAAACTGTATTGATACTGTGTTGATACAAACGAAACACGATTTGCATTGTTAACTGAAACTGATTTGACGAACTAATATAGACAATATCATTCTAAACTTTGTTTTTTACATTGTTGTATTTCATACCTTAATTTAAATGTAATATTTGTATGATATTTTTAGATACAGTAGATGTGAACATGTGGTAATACGAAAATGTATTTGAACACGTTGTGACTGAGGAAGTGACTGAGGTTTTTTGTCTGTGATTGTGTATTATTATTATTATAATAGTAATAATAATAATAATGATGATAATATTATTATTATTATTATTATTATTATTATTATTATTATTATTATTATTATTATTATTATTAATATTATCATTACTATACAATTTATTAAAAGTTTTTCCAGCATCATAAACTTCCTGAAAGCATAAAAATGAAATGGAGAATAAATTATTAGGAATTGATTACAAATAAAAATAAATGAATACATAATTAAAAGGGTGGGTTGTATAAAATGACTCACTGAGTTGTTGGCTTTGGAATAAATGTGAATTCTGATAAATTTGGGAGAAACTCTGAGAGGAAGAGATTAATTAAAGGAAGGAAAGACATTAAAAGTAATTATTTTGGATGTGAAATCGAAATAGTCTTGGGGCTGTTTCATATTTCTGGATGAAATTGTTGATGAACTTCTAAAGATCAGAAATTCTTTAGTCAGAGGCTCACATTGACGGGTTTCTTATAAATACAGTTTCACTGCCAGTTCGAAACAGTCCCTGTATCGATCACGTTTCTGTCTTGAAGCGAAACGCGCACGCACCAACACAGGTTTCATTCTCTGAGCTCAACACCTGTTTTGATGCATCGGTGTTGCTGGACCCATCAATAACACATAGATAGCTAGACAGACAGACAGACAGACAGACAGACAGACAGACAGACAGACAGATATGTCTTTTTATTATCCCATACGGGAAATTTCTTTTTCACACTTAGTCCATTGTCCAAGCCCGGATTTCTCCCAGAATTCAGCGCGCATAGCAACCGATCTGGAGGGTAGATTAGTTAGAAGACTAATGTCGTTATTTTTGAGTTTGAAGTCACATATGACAATAACATCAGATTTGACAAGATTAAAGTCTTTCATATAAATGAAATTATAATTTAGGAGGTCTAAATAATAATTTACGTAACTTTTGTTAATTAGAAGATTAAAATTACTATTTAAGTCTGTCATTTACTAGAATGGTGTCATTATTTACTAGATTAAAGTAATTATTTATGACAACACCTAAAACTACAACTCAAGGGTCTGTGGGTGGCATTTTCCACATGGCAAGCAGCTGGGCAGTCATGGTTTGCCTGGAACGAAGACTTTCTCTGAACAAACCACCCATTCAACCAAACACAAAAAGAAATGCCCTGTGCAACTTGAACCGGGCCCTAGTGACGTCAACACTGTTCAACACACCCCAAGTACCTCTGATGTTTTGGTGCTCCAAATTGAGAATGAGATGCTCAGAAAAGAAAATTAAAAACTGAAACAAGAACTGAAAAAACAAAATCAAACATTTTCATTTTGTCAAATCACAACCCCTCCCCCCCAGACAGTCAACAATGTTTGCCAGAAGCTGTCAGTTTCTTTTTAGAGGAACTTTTTTTCCATATATGTTTTATTGTCCACATGATGTTTGATATATTAAATGTATTGATATCGATTTTTTTTCCTTTCTCATCATTTTTTCAAAACTGAAATGTTTAAAAATAAAACTGAGATTCTCTCTTTAACGTCTATGTCTGTTACAACATTACATTCTCAATACAATTCAATTTTTTCAAATAATATCTGAATGCATGATTAGAAGAAGTATTTGAATATTCATTTGGCAGTAAGTGTCAGGGATGCTGAACTACTTAAACAAAAATCTTCACACTGGTTATGTGGCTCCCGCTTAATTTACTATGACATAATTTGTTCTATTTTGTTAATGCTTATATTTTTATAATAAATCACACAACATTAAACAACAGTTTAACTGGTACAAAGGCACAGATAATTATTTCACTTATAAACATGTTATTTCTGGCTGCATAGGGACATTTTATCTCAATGATGCAGTCACTGGACACCATGACATCTGGGGAGCCACCAAGCGGTCACGGTTTCCCTCAGTGCTTTATAGGCCTGGCGGGCCGCCAGGCTAATGGTGCATTCACACCGGACGCGTCGCAAGCGTCGTGAGCGGCGCTTTTCTATGCAAAGTCTATGGTGGACGAGCGTCGTGGAGCGGCGGGCGGCGCATCAGGAGCGTCATGAGCGTCGCTTTTCCAGCGTTTCGAGCGTCGACGCCCACGACGCTCGTCCCCGGCGTCAGGAGCGTCGTGAGCGTCGCTTTTTGAGAGTTGGGAAAACTGAACTTTCGACGCGCTGCCGCTGAGCGTCAACCAATCAGAGACGATCCCTCCGGTGCTACGTCACTACGAGTGATCCGAGCACCGATGCGGGCCAGCCAGTGTTGCTAACTTGACGACTTTCTCGCTAAATCTGGCGACTAAAGCCTCTTGGCGACGTTTTTTTGTCAAAAGCAACTAGCGACAAATCTAGCAACCTTCTCTGGTGCTCTGGAGACGTGACAGGACGTCTCGTTGCTGTCGTCAATGAGCAGCGGGTGCTGCGTGAGCCCCTCCCCCGTCCCAAAGCGCTCACAAGCGGTCAGTCTCAGCAGCGCTCCCCGCTGCAGTCAGAGCAGAGAGGAGCAGACCAGCCAATAGCGACTTTTCCGACGACGACGCGGTCTAGCTTTATTTAACAAATAAAGCCAAGCCGCTCTCCTGATGCGATCCGCCATAGCTGGAAACAGAAATCAGCCTCCAGCGCGCCAATTAACTGACGTGCATCAAGAGCGTCGCGAGCGTCGCGAGCTTTGTGACCACCCGGTGTCAAGCGTCGTGTTTAAAGCGTCACAAGCGTCAGCTTCGAGGCGTCCCGAGCGTCGACGACGCCCGCGACGCGTCCGGTGTGAATGCCCCATAAGCGTCGCTGTTTTTTTGTTTTTTTTTATATCGTAAATATATATATATATATATATATATATATATATATATATATATATATATATATATGCGCCAAAACAGCGATACCAAACACGGTCTCCAGAGCTTTTACTGTAATCGCATCTGGTGATACGGTTGAAGGTGCAATGGCGACACCTTATGGTCGATACGTGAACACATAGGGGATCAGAGGTGAGGTGTATTTTCATCAGAAAGCCGCGGCTCGTTGATGAGACAGAGCCGGTGCGAGTTAGCATGGGTGTTAGCACGTCGTCAGAGCAGCCTTCTGTGAGCCGCGATGGTAAACATCGAACTAGCGAATTTAATCCAAAATGGTTATACTCAAAATGATTCACTGTCCAGACGGTGGAACTGCGGTGCTTCTGTTTAATGAACCAGCCACAAACAACAAGCTTCATCAGTCTGGGGGATTCAATTCGTACACATTCTTATTCAACAAGCTTCATCAGTCTGGGGGATTCAATTCGTACACATTCTTATTCTACTGCTTCACACTCTTCTAACAGTACCAATGCGCCCTCTGCTGGACTGAAGGAGGTACTGCTGGACTTATGCACTACCGTGAACTCCATATAAACAACAAATAATAACATAAGAACATTAACTGTAACCAATCTGATAATTTTTCAATAATTTTTCTTTTGTTGTTCATTCAAAAAGTAGACGAGGTCAGACAGTCCAGCAGAGACCTCTTCAGCCTCTGAGTCCCTGCTTTTACACCTTGATCATGTTTGCACTTTTTTATTTTTGTTAATGTATTTTACCTTTAAATGTGAACAGCAATGCCTTGTTTTAAGATTCATTAGGATTTCACTTAATTGAAAACAGTTGATATTTATTTTAATTGTGTTTTTTGTGTTTGTTAAAACTTTATTTGAGATTGTGCCTTTTTGTAAGACTCTGCATTTAAGTAATTTTAATGAATGCTTACAATAACACAGAATAGTCATAATTTCAAAATTTCTGTCAAATTTTAACTTTTCTTTTTTTTTTTTTTTAATAAACACGGTGGGCTTCTCTAGCAGTCCAACCACCAGGCTTAGCAAGTTTTCTGGGGGAAACCCTGAAGCAGGTTGCTGTCAGACAGCAACACTGCTTTTCCTGGATCGTCACACCAGTGGGCTTCATGTATTCCTCTCAATTCCGAAGTCACAAGACTGGGGTCAAAAATATAATTTATTGCGTAATGTGTAGGTATTATTACAATCGTTTATTACAAAATAGAGGGAGAGAAGGAAAGAAATATAGGCTGAACCCTTCAAGATGTCTTTGTTTACACTAGACCCCTTTGTGTTTTTTTTATATCACAAGGGTGGAATTTATTCATTGTATTTATGAGAGTTAAAACATTTTCGGTGAAGGAATTTGATTCTACATACATTTTGAAAATGTGATCTAACTTTTAAAGGTAAAAAATTCCCTGTGAGAACATTTACAATCCTTTTGTCCTGTTCTGAGTATTCGCAAAATTTAGCTGCTCTGAAAACATGTCAGATAAGTAATTTTTTTGAAAATTTCCCACCCCCTAAGTCTCCTCTTAAAGCTCACTCCTGATCAAAAGTATTAATTTTTTGTTTTTAAATTATGAACTTTAACCCTTCTAATAAGAAATTCATAGGTGACTTAACTGCAGTGTCTTTGCTGCAGTCAAAAAACTGGATTGTGATGGAAATGGCGTAAAGACTAAAAACTCATGCCCAGAAATTAATAATGTATGAAGCCAATGTTTAACTAATTGTTGACATATCTAGGCGTGTGATGGCACATGAGAAATCTCCAGCCTCTGGTCATTTTATACACTGAAGATCTGTCATTTGGGTTTCTTGTTGTTTTACAATGGGTTAACAAATCCATCCAAAAAAAAAATAAATTAAAAAAAAAAAACGGCTCCTGACTAACATCAACCTCGTATATTCTACGTTTCAATAAAGCCTGTATTTTCCCTTTCAGACTTTTATCTGGCAGCACAGTAACATTTACAACTCCATTTGAGTTGTAGGAGTTCAGGCTCCTTTTTCACTGACTTTGGGAAGTCGGCAAGATACGATCTAACAGTGAAAAAAGTAACCGGTTTTCATACGGCCATAGTTGTTCAGTTAGCGGCAGCTGCGGGTCTGTCACACAAATAACACCATGACGTAACACTTTCTGATAGCTTTGGATAGCGACATCGATAGTGCATTGCTCATGTCTTGCCTAAGAAGATCCCATTGGCTGCAGAGCGATACCTTTTACTGGCTGGCCAAACTTCAGGGGAGGAGAATATTAGCATATTATGGAGCGCGTGGCGGCTCCAGGCGTCCAAAAGCGCCTGGCGGCGCTCGGCGTTCTAGACGCCGGAAGGCGTTTCAAAATAAAAGCGCCTGGCGGCGCTCGGCGTTCTAGACGCCGGAAGGCGTTTCAAAATAAAAGCGCCTGGCGGCGCTCGGCGTTTCAAAATAAAAGCGCCTGGCGGCGCTCGGCGTTAAAAGCGCCCTGAACGGCGTTTTCTACCAGGCGGTGTATGGCACAAACGGCCACCCATACAGCAGCTAGGGGAGCAGCCGCTCCTTCAGCAGCGTTTCATGGACTTTTGGGACATTATTTGAGCAGATATCAGCAGATAAAAACACTCTGCTCAGCGCTGAGGACTGCTGCTGCGGAGCTAAAGACCAAGTTCCTCGTGAGACTTTGTGCGCATGTCACAGGACGCTGTATAATCCGCTTCACCCAGGGTCCTTGTAAACGAGGATTCATCGTGGATCGCTTTGTATGCCGTACATGTATACACTCCGGTTAATACGATTGTTTACAATCGGATTGAAAAAAACACCCATGTAAACTGGGCCACTGATGTTTATTCAGCACCCCGGAAAACGCTGCTGGTTCAGTAAACATGGCGAAGGAACATGCGAAGCCCGGCAGCTGCTCTATGGAGATAATTTTGTGTCTTTATTATTCAATCAATCAAAAAAGGTTTTGCAAACAAAAAAGAGAGTTGAGACCAAAAAACATAAAGTTGCAATCAAAAAATAAAAGTTCAATCAAATAGAATAAATCTGAGAACTAAATTATTTAAGTGGCAACCCCACCAAATTTTTTTGACATCAAAACAGAAAAAAACTTTGGTTTTGAATTGTGAAGTTTTGCTTGCAAGCTCAAAAGTTTTGGTTTTGAATTAAAAAGTTTTGGTTGCAAATTCAAAAGTTTTGGTTACGAATCCAAAAGTTTTGGTTGCGAATCCAAAAGTTTTGCTTGCGAATCTGACTGAACCCAATGGGCGGGGCCAACACTAGTGGAAGAGAGAAGAGCTCCTATTGGTCGCTTTGACCTCGCTCCTCCACCGCCTGTCTCCGCGCTGTTGCTGCTGCTTCCGCATTCGGTAAAGGCCAGTAGATATTGCAGGCTTTTTTCAATCTTCCCCGATTCAGAGACCACACACTAGAAGACAACAGAGGACAGATCGCACCAGATCTTCCTCTCCTGATCTTCTAGCGTGCGGTGTCCTGTGGAACACACTAGAAGATTCTTCATTAGAGAATCGGCTCCTCGCTCTTCAAAATCTCGCGGAGTCAAACTTGATTTTGAGCGTTTTCCCTTCAGTCCTGTGTTTACATTCATCTCCACTATTAATAATAAGCGGAGAGCTTATTCCCTCACGTCATTCATTCATATCGGCTCCGTTCTTTAAGAGCACCCCCCCCCCCCCCCCCCCCCCCCCCCCCCCCCCGCGCGCGCAGCACGGAGTGTTTACTGTCAGAAAGTTTAAATGTTCTAGTATAGACGAGGGGAACATACGTAGTTTGACATCATTTTCTTATCATTTACCCCTTATTTGATAATAATTTAGCTCATTCTTGTGTGTTTATTTCTTTTTTTTTACGTTTCACTCCAGAGAGAAACAGCATAGAAATAAGTTATCGCAATCTGTGACGGACAAGCTACTTTTTAAAAAAATCATCATTTTTTGTCCCCAGATTTAATGGTTTAGACCAGAATTAAAATGCATTGATTAGGAAAAAGTTTCATTATAC
The DNA here is from genome assembly GCF_902148845.1 of Salarias fasciatus. Classification (NCBI taxonomy): domain Eukaryota; kingdom Metazoa; phylum Chordata; class Actinopteri; order Blenniiformes; family Blenniidae; genus Salarias; species Salarias fasciatus. Next base: position 36,594,602 of record NC_043758.1, on the reverse strand, counting down.
GTCCAAGTCCTCAGAAAGTTGTTTTTGCAATTCTTTCGTGATGGTTAATAATGGAGATGAACTGAAACATTGGGATTATTGCAGGACTGGCGAGATGCAGATGAGTGAACCAGATCTGGGTTTGGGTCTGAATGAAATACAGTTCATCCAGGAGCGATACAGTTATTGAGGAATAACCTCTCGTTTTCTGCACTACTGAGCTTTTCTGTTTCACTGTCATATAGTGAATATATTTCAAAGACATATATTCATGTCTCCAGCTCTGACAGCTGAGAGGGGATTTTTTTTTCAACACCTCAGTAAAACGGAACTGTTCGGCCGATCAGGGAGCTTTATTCTGAGGGTGTGGACAGGTCGGCTCTGAGCTGATCGTCTAGCAGGGCACCGCACACCACAGGATTTGCGATCGGAAATATTAAACATGTTCATTATCTTCGATCTCGGCTTCCAATGCCTCCCGAGCGGCTCCGATTGGAAAAAAAAAAAAAAAAAAACCTCTCGGAACACACAGCACACTACAGGAAGATCGGACCCGAACTCATTTACATACTCCTGACAATCAGACCTTTGACATCATTCGGGAGGAGAAAACCGGGACAAAATTCGGCCCATGGTTCGGGCATGGATAACTGCCAATAATCCTCTAATGTCTACTGGCCTTTACCAATGCGGAAGCAGCAGCAACAGCGCGGAGACAGGCGGTGGAGGAGCGAGGTCAAAGCGACCAATAGGAGCTCTTCTCTCTTCCACTAGTGTTGGCCCCGCCCATTGGGTTCAGTCAGATTCGCAAGCAAAACTTTTGGATTCGCAACCAAAACTTTTGGATTCGTAACCAAAACTTTTGAATTTGCAACCAAAACTTTTTAATTCAAAACCAAAAGTTTTGAGCTTGCAAGCAAAACTTCACAATTCAAAACCAAAGTTTTTTTCTGTTTTGATGTCAAAAAAATTTGGTGGGGTTGCCACTTAAATAATTTAGTTCTCAGATTTATTCTATTTGATTGAACTTTTATTTTTTGATTGCAACTTTATGTTTTTTGGTCTCAACTCTCTTTTTTGTTTGCAAAACCTTTTTTGATTGATTGAATAATAAAGACACAAAATTATCTCCATACATTAGCCGTTAGCAGCGTTAGCAATGACACCACACGCCCCCCCCCATCAAACTTCTTTCCTTGCAGTAAACACTGCCGTATGAACATATATTTCATGTAAAACGAGCATTATGTACGTAAGGGATAATGTATGGACGGTGATAATGTACACCTCCTCAGGCATTAGCCTTTACTTAGCACCAAGATGCTAACGATAGTTTTTGTTCCGTGATAGTAGTAGTAGTTCGATTACAGGGAATAAGTGAAAGGGGGGATACAGTGGTCGAGATGCACTGCTCCACTACTCCCTGAAGTTCTGACAGAACCTTTATTTCCAGTCTTTCGTGACAGGATGAACTGGTCAGACATACCTGGATGAATCAGTTCATCCTATCATGAAAGACAGTAAACAAAGGTGCTGTCAGTAGTGATGGGAATTCCGGCTCTTTTTAGGGAACCGACTCTTTCAGTTCGGCTCACTAAAAAGAGTCGGCTCTTTTGGCTCCCAAACGGCTCTTCAGATTTTTTTTTGTTGCTTTAATCGATATATTACCAATAATAATGTAACGTTATGCACAAAATGAATTAATAATTAATAAAATGTATTATACTGCTATATTATGATAGCCTTTATTTTTTCACTCTGCAGTGAACTTTCAACTAATTTAACCTTTTAACTTTTTTACACGAAGCAACTTTAAAGTCAAGCAACACAGAATTCCTGAAAAACACATGACACAACAAAATGTAAATTACAAATATTTACTTTTCAGTGCAACAACAAACAAACTATGAAATACAAGAATAAACTTTTAGCTTTTTTATACTTAACAGATTTAAAGTGAAACACAGGATCCCTGAAAAACACACGAAATATAAATTTAAATGGTAAATGGTAAGTGGACTACACTTGTATAGCGCTTTTTACCCTGCATAACAGAGCCCAAAGCGCTTCACACTGCAATATCACATTAACCTGTTAACACCATACTCGGTGGTGGTAAGCTACTATTGTAGCCACAGCTGCTCTGGGGCAGACTGATTTACAGATCTACAAAAAAATAAATTCTCAAATACAATTTTAGCTTTTTATACACTCAACAAATTTAAAATCAAACAACAACACAGAATCCCTGAAAAAAAATTCAAAACAACAAAATAAAAATGATAAATATTAACTCTTCAATGCTATAAATAAACTATAAAATACAAGAACTTCTATTTACAATTCAACTTTTGACCAATTTAGACTGAAACAATACAGAACCCCTGAAAAACACGCAAAAAAAAAAAAAAAATTAAAATGTGTAAAACAAAAAGAAAAAAAATCAGCACTCTCTACTGAAGATTGGCATTTAGAAACGCCAAGTGCCTCAGCTTTGAGCGACTGATTCGGCTTCTTCCATCGGTGATTATCTGACCTGTTTAGAGAAGATTCTCTCAGAGGGAACTATATGACATTTTGGTCTTGCAGACAATGCTCTCTGCTTTTGGAGCCATCAATATAATTAAAATGAGTCCAAATTTGGCTCCTTTTCCTGATATGACTAATTTCTTTTTTACTTTTTTTCTTTTTGTCCCCCATATTGCACTCTCTCTCCTCTCTTGACCCGTTCCTGTGCTCACTGTGCTGCTGCTGTGTGTGTGTGCTCGGCTGCAGCCCCTCCCCCCTCTGCTCAGCACACGAAGCAGCGCAGACAGAGAAAAAAAGCGTCTCGAAGGGAGCCGGCTCCTGATTGGTGGGGAGCCGGCTCCCGTCGTTCACTTCAAAGAGCCGGCTCATGGAGCCATTACGTTCGCGAACGACACATCACTAGCTGTCAGAACTCCAGGAAGTAATGGAGCTGTGCACATGTCATTTTTGCAGTATTTGCTGCTGTTGTAACTATGTATTTGAGAGGATGCAGGTGTAACCTCTGTTTCCTGTATGCAGGCCAGCACATCAACTGCAAACACAGATGTTCCTGCATCGAGGGATGCTGCATGCCAGACTGACCCACTGGAGACCCGTTCTGGAGGCACACAGCTGTCCTGGAGGACTCTACAGTCTCATGTCAGAAGTAAAGGTCTGTAGTCAAGTGTAGTTCATTTATTGTTGATGAAGTTAGTAATCATTTACCTTTTATAATACTATTCACCTACGAGGGGGGACCCCAAAGTTTCCGGACTGATTGTATTAATAAAAAAATCCAATGAATTTCCGCCTTTGGCCGCTAGATGTCGCTACAGGATAGCCTCATGCATAACTGTGCCAGGTTTGGTCTTCCCAGTGAAGCGGTCAGCTGACAGTCACTGTTTATGTTGACAGAGTTACACCCCGCTCTTCGATTTTTCAAGATGGTGAATATCCACTGATATGCGCTCTGTCAAAACATTTTGTTTTTTTATTGGGAAAAACAGCGGCAGAAACACTCACCATGTTGCAGACATTCTTTAAGAAGGATTCTTAGGGTGTCTGAGTGGTTTGGGCCCTTTAAGAGTGATCAGATTACATCACGAAGACCAGGCACGCAGAGGACAACAATCCACTTCCAGAACAGAGGAAAACGTCACAAAAACTGAAGAAGACGTCCTGGTAGATCCACGCAGGACTTTTGATGGCATTGCAGATCTGATGGGAGTATTGTAGAGATCCAGACAGATGATCCTCAGGCGGTTATTAGAAGCAGGGAGACGAAGGCACCCAGAAATGGCCGCATCGTAGCAGACTACAAGACACCCCGTTACGCACAGAAATAGCACAAAATGTTGTGCGTAAAGCATATTTTTTGACTAAAACCGTGACCAGCCAGCCTCCCCACCGCCATATTCCCCTGATCTGGCCCCGGGCGACGGCTTTTTGTTGTCAAAGATGAAACTGGAGCGGCAGCAGAAAGGTAAGACAGGCATACAGGCGGGGGAGGGAAAATTGAAGTTCTATCTTATCGGCACCGTTACGCACGGTCATGGCGACTCTTCTGAACAGTGAAAATCTCCGGTGCAGCGTTGTATTCAAGCCAAAGGAGAGTATTTTGGAGGTGACAGTTTCAAACAATTGCGAAGATTAAAAAATAAAAAGTTATAACCACAGTCCGGGAACTTTTGGGTCCACTCTCGTATAATGTAATGTATTACTGTCTTTATGTGTCATGGAAAGACTTCCTTTAGTAAAAATTGTATTTTTTCACAGGTGTCCAGGCTAATGTGTCCTGCTAGGATGTTGGTGTTGGGACATCCACTAGAGATCCTTTTTATTTATCATCAACACCAGTAAAGAAACCTTCAAAGAGATCTCGTCTCAACCTGGACGAGGAGCAGGAGCGGGATTCAGATCCATGACAGGACACCTCTTCAGTGGCATCTTCAAAAGGGCAGGACTCCACCTATGACCATTCAAACTCTTTGACATTTCCTTTGACTCTGTCAATATGGTTCTAACTATGACAATATGACACATTTCGCCGGCATGCCAGATCCTTCATTGAGCCTGCAGTCATTCGCCACTGGAAGACACTGCAGGATGTGATGCTGCAGCGGCTCAGTCAGGAGGACAAAGTAATCGTTGGTGGCGACATGAGGGCAGACTCTCCAGGTTTTTATATTTCATTGAAATTAAAGGTAAAATAAACTGGTTACATAGAAATTGTGTGAGTGTCTAGCGAAAAGTGTCTGTCAGCATTAACGTCTTTGATTTTCTCTTTCCTGTACTTCCAGACTCTTCCTGGCTGCCATGTATTATAATGAAAACGTCAACCGACCACAAGCCAAAACAAACAAAGGTGTGCCCCTCTTCAAGGTCCACTTTCCAAAGGCCATGAAGGGAGAATGCAGAGCAAAACAACTAAAGACAGAGCCAACATTCCATAAGTGTCATATTCTTTTATTTATTTTTTCAACCGAGACATCTGTTTTGGAAAGAACCTTCAACACACCAAAAACAACCTTGTGAAAACAGTAAATCAGATAAAGTGCCAAACACCAGGACGTATTTAGGAAAAAACTCTGTCATTGTAAAATTCAAAAAACAAAACAAAAACAACAGTTTCTTTGTGCATGTCTTTTCTGAAACAGGGTATGTTGCTGAGATGATGGACCTCATTTTTGAAGAAATCTTCAAGGATCCGGCTCCATACACAGAGGCAGTCCTGGCCATCCCTATTCCAGAGGACCTGACTGCACAGTTCAGCGGCCTGACACAGAGGAGGTCATTGCCAGTCATAGGCTGGCCCCATGTTGTGGGTTATATGTAAAGTGTGTGATGTCAATAAATGCTTGTCTACAGAAGTGACTCTGTGATTACATGAATGATGTACAGATCAACAGCTTTTGGAAGAAATATGCAGTTTTAAAAGAAGCAAAATCAATTTACATTCATCACGTTTTGTTACAATTGTAAGATTATGCTCACTGAACCAAAGTAAGACTACATTTTTGAATTGGATACAAGCATAGCATACTGGTGTATTCCTGTCAGCCGTAAAGGACCATACTCAGCACCATATATTTGGCAGGCATTCTGCAGAGAGTACACATTGAGGCAAACAGGCTCCAACCCAGGATGGTCCACCATACAGGACGGCTGCTCCTCCACCTCCCGCAGCCATCTGGTGACCTACAGGGAATTACAGAAGGTAAGTGTATGTACTGTATTTTATACTGTAAATGTAACATGTAGCCTAATCAAGACAAATGAAAATTGTTGAAAAACGCTGCTAAAATTTGAAAAAAGGTTGAAAACACTGCAAAAAGTTGAAAACAGTTGAATAAGGTTGAAAATGTTGAAAACGCTGCAAAAAGTTGAAAAAGTTTGAAAACGTTGCAAAAAGTTGAAAAAAACTTTAAGAAAGTTGAAGAAACAACAAAGGCAGTGTCAGAGTAACAGAGGATCAATAGAGCTCCAGTCTTAAGCCGGCCACACACTACAAGATTTTTTCAATCTTCCCCGATTCAGACACCACACACTACAAGACAGCAGAGGACAGATCGTAACCAATCTTCCTCTCCTGATCGTCTAGTATGTGGTGTCACTCCGGAGCAGACCACACACTAGCAGATTCTTAAGCCGAGAATCGGCTCCTCACTCCTCCAAACCTCACGTCGTCCGACGTGACTTTGTGCTGTTTCCCTTCATTGCTGTTTTTACATTCATCTCCACTTTCAATAATAAGTGGAGAACTCATTCGTTCCCTCAGTTCATTCATTCACATTGGTATCGCTCCTTCAGTGCAGACCCCCACCCGCCGTGCGCACGGAGCACGGACTGTCAGCACCTTGTTAGAAAATTTAAATGTTCCAGTACAGAAGAGGGAAACATAGTTTCAGATCATTTTATTATAATTTACATTTAATAATAATTCAGCTTATTAGCTAATCTGTTTGTGTGTTTTTTTTTTGTTTTTTTTTTACTTTTGAGTCCCGAGTGCAGCAGTAGAATAAAGTTATTAGCAGACCGTGTCAAATAAAAGCTACTTTTTAAAATCTTTTTTAAATCATCAAATATCTTAAATCATTCTTTATGTCCACAGATTTGATAGTTTAAATCAGAGTAAAAATACGTTGATTAGGAAAGTTTCATTATAGTCCGCTCTGTCTCTGAGGGCACGGAATCAGTGGAAAGTTTTTTTTTTCTTTTATTATTATTTTTTTCTTCCCCATTCTTCCGTGATGGTTAATAACGGAGATTAATTAAAACATTGGGATTATTGCAGGACTGGCGGAGATGCAGATATTAGATCAGAGTTTGGGTCTGAATGGAGGATCCAGTTCATCCAGGAGCAATAGGATTAACCATCACTTTCTGCACGGCTGAGTTTAGAGCTCTGGCTTTTCTGTTTCACTGTCATATAGTGAATATATTTCACAGACATATATTCATCATCCAGCTCTGACAGCTGTGAGTGGATGTTTTTAATCAGCGGCACCTTGGTGAGACGGAGCTGTTCATCCAATCAGAGAGCTTTATTTCGAGGGTGTGGACAGCTCTACTCAGAGCTGATCGGCGCCTCTCGGAGCGCACCACACACTACAGGATTTGCGATCGGAAATATTGAACATGTTCATCATCTCCGATCTCCCCTTCCGACGCCTCCCGAGAGGCTCCGACCGGAAAAAATCTCTCGGAACACACCGCACACTACACGAAGATCGGACCCGAACTCATTTGCATACTCCCGACAATCGGACCCTGTCGGCCTCGATCGGGAGGAGAGGATCGGGGCAAAATTCGGCCCGATTATCCTGCAGTGTGTGGAGGCCCTTAATGGAAAAATCCAGACTAATCAAGCAGCAGTCAGCACAACAGGTGTGTCTGTTGCTATGGAGACCAGCTGCACAGCAGCCATGACAGTGAACCAGCAGTTCTTATGGAGTGCTTGGAGTGGTTGAGAAAATGTCATTCCTCGAGAACCCAGAGGTGACATTGAAAAAGATTTTTTCACAATCAGATTCAGAAGTCTTTCATGAATTTAATGGTGCAGGAATCATGTCTGTAGGATCATCCATTCAGCCACTGTGATGGTGCGAACATGAGTGACGTTTTGGATTTGAGCGAGAAAACCTCTCTCCAAAATGCATTGGAGCGGATGGGAGAAAATCCTGCGCTCTCCTCACAGAAATGCAGCTGGAGAGAGAACCGTTTGAGATAGAGACAAAGTGACTCAATTAAACGGGTTACAAGAAAAATGGCTACGTTTAGAGAGGTAATTGTGTAGATTGAGCTAGAAATGTGGCCAGGGGGACGAGAAAATAATTTTTTTTGGTTTTAAATCCAGAGCCTCCCGCACTCTAAATTCCTTTCTCCCACTCTAGCTTTTCCAATACACACCCATTGTAAACTCCAAAAACGGCTGAAATGCTCTCCATACTTGAAGGCTCACAGTTTAAATTTGGTAAAAGATGTGGACATGATATAACATACCTGAATAGAGGACAAAAATGCCTACATTTTGCAAGTAAAATGACTTGTCTACGTCAAAGTATGACAAAGTTGTAAGGGGTCAAAGTTGAAGGAGTTCAAAGGTCCGTTGAAGGGTTTTCCCATCCACTTCAATGTTAAAAATAATTTTAAAAAGTTGAAATATTTCAAAAAGTTGAACAAAGTTTACAAAGTTTAAAAAGGTTGAACAAAGGGTTTAAAAAGTTGAATATTTCTTCTTATTATTCTGACTTCTTCCGCTGTTTTTTAACGCTTAACTACTCCTCCAAATTTGGTCCGATTTGAACCATTCACGCCTGAATCCAAAACTTCACTCATGTTCGCACAATCGCCGTGGCTGAATGGATGATCCTACAGACATGATTCCTGCACCATTAAATTCATGAAAGGCTTCTGAATCTGACTGTGTGAAAATCTTTTTCAATTTCACCTCTTGGTCCCCGAGAAATGCCATTTCTTCAACCATGCGCACTCCATTAAAAAGTGCTGATTCACTGTCATGGCTGCTGTGCAGCTGGTCTCCATAGCAACAGACACACCTGTTGTGCTTCTGCTGCTTGATTAGTCTGGATTTTTCCATTAAGACTGGAGCTCTATTGATCCTCTGTTACTCTGACACTGACTCCACTGCTCCTTCTACCTCTATCAACTTTTAAAAGTTTTTGCAGTGTTTTTAACCTTTTTCAACCATTTTCAACTTTTTGCAGTGTTTTCAACCTTTTTCAAACTTTTTCAACTGTTTGCAGTGTTTTCAACCTTTTTCAAGTTTTTTCAACCCTTTTCAACTTTTTGCAGTGTTTTCAACATTTTACAAACATTTTCAAGTTTTTTTTTTCAGTGTTTTCAACCTTTTTTAAACTTTTTCAACTTTCTGCAGTGTTTTCAACCTTTTTCAACATTTTTCAACTTTTTGCAGTGTTTTCAACCTTTTTTAAACTTTTTCAACTTTTTGCAGTGTTTTCTAACTTTTTAAACCTTTTTCAACTTTTTGCAGTGTTTTCAACCTTTTTTAAAAATTTTCAACCTTTTTCAACTTTTTTCAACCCTTTTCAACTTTTTGCAGTGTTTTCAAACTTTTTCAACTCTTTGCAGTGTTTTCAAAATTGTTCAACCTCATTCAACGTTTTTGAAGTGTTTTCAACCTTTTTCAAACTTTTTCAACTTTTTGCAGTATTTTCAACCTTTTTCAACTTTTTTCAAGTTTTTGCAGTGTTTTTAACCTTTCTCAACTTTTTGCAATGTTTTCAACCTTTTTCAACTTTTTGCAGCGTTTTTGGACTTTGTCAACCTTTTTGAACATTTTTCAACCTTTTTTAACTTTTAACAGTGTTTTCAACCTTTTTCAACTTTTTGCAGTGTTTTCAAACTTTTTTTTAACCTTTTTCAACTTTTTCCATTGTTTTTAACCTTTTTCAACTTTTTCAACTTTTTGCAGTGTTTTCAACCTTTTTTCAACTTGTTGCAGTGTTTTCAAACGTTTTCAACCTTTTTCAACTTTTTTACAGTGGTTTCAAACTTTTTCAACTTTTTTCAACCTTTTTCAAACTTTTTCAACTTTTTACAGCGTTTTCATACTTTCTCAACCTTTATCAATTCTTTTCAAAAAATTTTTTTCAACCTTTCTTTTTTAACTTCTTCTGCATTACAGTTTAGCATTTTCAGCTCAGCATTCACACTTGCAGTTTCTTCAGGAACTGCAAAGTTTTTCTAGTTGTGTGAATGCTGAAGGCATTCACACCTTTATTTTCCTGTTTCTCTTTCTTATTCTTCCGACTTCTTCTGACTTCTTCCGCTGATTTTTGACACTTAACTCCTCCTACAAATTTTGTCCTATTTGAACCATTCATATATCAAATTGTGCAGCTTTTTAAGGCCATGGGTGCTATGTTCTAGCTTTTTAAAATCTTTTAAACTTTTTGAAATATTTCAACTTTTGTGCAACTTTTTGCCCCATGTTAACGGATGGAGGTTTTTTCAAACTTTGGAACCTTATAACTTCTTCAAATCTCCACCGATTTTAACCATTCAACTTTTAAAATATTCAACTTTTTAAACCCTTTCTTCAACCTTTTTGAACTTTTTGAACTTTGTTCAACTTTTTGAAATATTTCAACTTTTTAAAATTATTTTTAACATTGAAGTCAATGGGAAAACCCTTTAACTGACCTTTCAACTCCTTCAACTTTGAACCCTTACAACTTTGTCATACTTTCACATAGACAAGTCATTTTACTTTTAAAACGTAGGCATTTTTGTCCTCTATTCACGTATGTAACATCATCTCCAGATCTTTTACCAAATTTAAACTGTGAGCCTTCAAGTACAGAGGGAATTTCAGTCGCTTTTGGAGTTTACAATGGGTGTGTATTGGAAAAGCTAGAGTGGGAGAGTGGCAGTTAGAGTGCGGGAGGCTCTGAATTTTAACCGAAAAAAAATTTATTTTCTTGTCCTCCTGGCCACATTTCTGGCTCAATCTGCACAATAACCCCTCAAAACGTAGGAATTTTTCTTGTGACTCATCAAATTGAGTCACTTTGTCTCTATCTCAAACGGTTCTCTCTCCAGAGGCATTTGTTTGAGGAGAGTGCAGAATTTTCTCCCATCCGCTCCAATGCATTTCGAGACGCCTGAATCCAAAACTTCACTCATGTTGGCACAATCGCCGTGGCTGAATGGATGATCCTACAGACATGATTCCTGCACCATTAAATTCATGAAAGGCTTCTGAATCTGACTGTGTGAAAATCTTTTTCAATTTCACCTCTTGGTCCCCGAGAAATGCCATTTCTTCAACCATGCGCACTCCATTAAAAAGTGCTGATTCACTGTCATGGCTGCTGTGCAGCTGGTCTCCATAGCAACAGACACACCTGTTGTGCTGCTGCAGCTTGATTAGTCTGGATTTTTCCATTAAGACTGGAGCTCTATTGATCCTCTGTTACTCTGACACTGACTCCACTGCTCCTTCTACCTCTATCAACTTTTAAAAGTTTTTGCAGTGTTTTTAACCTTTTTCAACCATTTTCAACTTTTTGCAGTGTTTTCAACCTTTTTCAAACTTTTTCAACTGTTTGCAGTGTTTTCAACCTTTTTCAAGTTTTTTCAACCCTTTTCAACTTTTTGCAGTGTTTTCAAACTTTTTCAACCTTTTCAACTTTTTTCAACCCTTTTTAACTTTTTGCAGTGTTTTCAACATTTTTTCAACCTTTTTCAACTTTTTGCAGTGTTTTCAAACTTTTTCAACATTTTCAAGTTTTTTTTAGTGTTTTCAACCTTTTTTAAACTTTTTCAACTTTTTGCAGTGTTTTCAACCTGTTTCAACATTTTTCAACTTTTTGCAGTGTTTTCAACCTTTTTCAAACTTTTTCAACTTTTTGCAATGTTTTCAACCTTTTTCAACTTTTTGCAGCGTTTTTTGACTTTGTCAACCTTTTTGAACATTTTTCAACCTTTTTTAACTTTTAACAGTGTTTTCAACCTTTTTCAACTTTTTGCAGTGTTTTCAAACTTTTTTTAACCTTTTTCAACTTTTTCCATTGTTTTTAACCTTTTTCAACTTTTTCAACTTTTTGCAGTGTTTTCAACCTTTTTTCAACTTGTTGCAGTGTTTTCAAACGTTTTCAACCTTTTTCAACTTTTTTACAGTGGTTTCAAACTTTTTCAACTTTTTTCAACCTTTTTCAAACTTTTTCAACTTTTTACAGCGTTTTCATACTTTCTCAACCTTTATCAATTCTTTTCAAAAAATTTTTTTCAACCTTTCTTTTTTAACTTCTTCTGCATTACAGTTTAGCATTTTCAGCTCAGCATTCACACTTGCAGTTTCTTCAGGAACTGCAAAGTTTTTCTAGTTGTGTGAATGCTGAAGGCATTCACACCTTTATTTTCCTGTTTCTCTTTCTTATTCTTCCGACTTCTTCTGACTTCTTCCGCTGATTTTTGACACTTAACTCCTCCTACAAATTTTGTCCTATTTGAACCATTCATATATCAAATTGTGCAGCTTTTTAAGGCCATGGGTGCTATGTTCTAGCTTTTTAAAATCTTTTAAACTTTTTGAAATATTTCAACTTTTGTGCAACTTTTTGCCCCATGTTAACGGATGGAGGTTTTTTCAAACTTTGGAACCTTATAACTTCTTCAAATCTCCACCGATTTTAACCATTCAACTTTTAAAATATTCAACTTTTTAAACCCTTTCTTCAACCTTTTTGAACTTTTTGAACTTTGTTCAACTTTTTGAAATATTTCAACTTTTTAAAATTATTTTTAACATTGAAGTCAATGGGAAAACCCTTTAACTGACCTTTCAACTCCTTCAACTTTGAACCCTTACAACTTTGTCATACTTTCACATAGACAAGTCATTTTACTTTTAAAACGTAGGCATTTTTGTCCTCTATTCACGTATGTAACATCATCTCCAGATCTTTTACCAAATTTAAACTGTGAGCCTTCAAGTACAGAGGGAATTTCAGTCGCTTTTGGAGTTTACAATGGGTGTGTATTGGAAAAGCTAGAGTGGGAGAGTGGCAGTTAGAGTGCGGGAGGCTCTGAATTTTAACCGAAAAAAAATTTATTTTCTTGTCCTCCTGGCCACATTTCTGGCTCAATCTGCACAATAACCCCTCAAAACGTAGGAATTTTTCTTGTGACTCATCAAATTGAGTCACTTTGTCTCTATCTCAAACGGTTCTCTCTCCAGAGGCATTTGTTTGAGGAGAGTGCAGAATTTTCTCCCATCCGCTCCAATGCATTTCGAGACGCCTGAATCCAAAACTTCACTCATGTTGGCACAATCGCCGTGGCTGAATGGATGATCCTACAGACATGATTCCTGCACCATTAAATTCATGAAAGGCTTCTGAATCTGACTGTGTGAAAATCTTTTTCAATTTCACCTCTTGGTCCCCGAGAAATGCCATTTCTTCAACCATGCGCACTCCATTAAAAAGTGCTGATTCACTGTCATGGCTGCTGTGCAGCTGGTCTCCATAGCAACAGACACACCTGTTGTGCTGCTGCAGCTTGATTAGTCTGGATTTTTCCATTAAGACTGGAGCTCTATTGATCCTCTGTTACTCTGACACTGACTCCACTGCTCCTTCTACCTCTATCAACTTTTAAAAGTTTTTGCAGTGTTTTTAACCTTTTTCAACCATTTTCAACTTTTTGCAGTGTTTTCAACCTTTTTCAAACTTTTTCAACTGTTTGCAGTGTTTTCAACCTTTTTCAAGTTTTTTCAACCCTTTTCAACTTTTTGCAGTGTTTTCAAACTTTTTCAACCTTTTTAACTTTTTTCAACCCTTTTTAACTTTTTGCAGTGTTTTCAACATTTTTTCAACCTTTTTCAACTTTTTGCAGTGTTTTCAAACTTTTTCAACATTTTCAAGTTTTTTTTAGTGTTTTCAACCTTTTTTAAACTTTTTCAACTTTTTGCAGTGTTTTCAACCTGTTTCAACATTTTTCAACTTTTTGCAGTGTTTTCAACCTTTTTCAAACTTTTTCAACTTTTTGCAGTGTTTTCAAACTTTTTCAATATTTTTCATCTTTTTGCAGTTTTTTCAACCTTTTTCAAAATTTTTCAACCTTTTTCAACTTTTTTCAACCCTTTTCAACTTTTTGCAGTGTTTTCAACATTTTACAAACATTTTCAAGTTTTTTTTTCAGTGTTTTCAACCTTTTTTAAACTTTTTCAACTTTTTGCAGTGTTTTCTAACTTTTTAAACCTTTTTCAACTTTTTGCAGTGTTTTCAACCTTTTTTAAAAATTTTCAACCTTTTTCAACTTTTTTTCAACCCTTTTCAACTTTTTGCAGTGTTTTCAAACTTTTTCAACTCTTTGCAGTGTTTTCAAAATTGTTCAACCTCATTCAACCTTTTGAAGTGTTTTCAACCTTTTTCAAACTTTTTCAACTTTTTGCAGTATTTTCAACCTTTTTTCAACTTGTTGCAGTGTTTTCAAACGTTTTCAACCTTTTTCAACTTTTTTACAGTGGTTTCAAACTTTTTCAACTTTTTTCAACCTTTTTCAAACTTTTTCAACTTTTTACAGCGTTTTCATACTTTCTCAACCTTTATCAATTCTTTTCAAAAAAATTTTTTCAACCTTTCTTTTTTAACTTCTTCTGCATTACAGTTTAGCATTTTCAGCTCAGCATTCACACTTGCAGTTTCTTCAGGAACTGCAAAGTTTTTCTAGTTGTGTGAATGCTGAAGGCATTCACACCTTTATTTTCCTGTTTCTCTTTCTTATTCTTCCGACTTCTTCTGACTTCTTCCGCTGATTTTTGACACTTAACTCCTCCTACAAATTTTGTCCTATTTGAACCATTCATATATCAAATTGTGCAGCTTTTTAAGGCCATGGGTGCTATGTTCTAGCTTTTAAAAATCTTTTAAACTTTTTGAAATATTTCAACTTTTGTGCAACTTTTTGCCCCATGTTAACGGATGGAGGTTTTTTCAAACTTTGGAACCTTATAACTTCTTCAAATCTCCACCGATTTTAACCATTCAACTTTTAAAATATTCAACTTTTTAAACCCTTTCTTCAACCTTTTTGAACTTTTTGAACTTTGTTCAACTTTTTGAAATATTTCAACTTTTTAAAATTATTTTTAACATTGAAGTCAATGGGAAAACCCTTTAACTGACCTTTCAACTCCTTCAACTTTGAACCCTTACAACTTTGTCATACTTTCACATAGACAAGTCATTTTACTTTTAAAACGTAGGCATTTTTGTCCTCTATTCACGTATGTAACATCATCTCCAGATCTTTTACCAAATTTAAACTGTGAGCCTTCAAGTACAGAGGGAATTTCAGTCGCTTTTGGAGTTTACAATGGGTGTGTATTGGAAAAGCTAGAGTGGGAGAGTGGCAGTTAGAGTGCGGGAGGCTCTGAATTTTAACCGAAAAAAAATTTATTTTCTTGTCCTCCTGGCCACATTTCTGGCTCAATCTGCACAATAACCCCTCAAAACGTAGGAATTTTTCTTGTGACTCATCAAATTGAGTCACTTTGTCTCTATCTCAAACGGTTCTCTCTCCAGAGGCATTTGTTTGAGGAGAGTGCAGAATTTTCTCCCATCCGCTCCAATGCATTTCGAGACGCCTGAATCCAAAACTTCACTCATGTTGGCACAATCGCCGTGGCTGAATGGATGATCCTACAGACATGATTCCTGCACCATTAAATTCATGAAAGGCTTCTGAATCTGACTGTGTGAAAATCTTTTTCAATTTCACCTCTTGGTCCCCGAGAAATGCCATTTCTTCAACCATGCGCACTCCATTAAAAAGTGCTGATTCACTGTCATGGCTGCTGTGCAGCTGGTCTCCATAGCAACAGACACACCTGTTGTGCTGCTGCAGCTTGATTAGTCTGGATTTTTCCATTAAGACTGGAGCTCTATTGATCCTCTGTTACTCTGACACTGACTCCACTGCTCCTTCTACCTCTATCAACTTTTAAAAGTTTTTGCAGTGTTTTTAACCTTTTTCAACCATTTTCAACTTTTTGCAGTGTTTTCAACCTTTTTCAAACTTTTTCAACTGTTTGCAGTGTTTTCAACCTTTTTCAAGTTTTTTCAACCCTTTTCAACTTTTTGCAGTGTTTTCAAACTTTTTCAACCTTTTCAACTTTTTTCAACCCTTTTTAACTTTTTGCAGTGTTTTCAACATTTTTTCAACCTTTTTCAACTTTTTGCAGTGTTTTCAAACTTTTTCAACATTTTCAAGTTTTTTTTAGTGTTTTCAACCTTTTTTAAACTTTTTCAACTTTTTGCAGTGTTTTCAACCTGTTTCAACATTTTTCAACTTTTTGCAGTGTTTTCAACCTTTTTCAAACTTTTTCAACTTTTTGCAGTGTTTTCAAACTTTTTCAATATTTTTCATCTTTTTGCAGTTTTTTCAACCTTTTTCAAAATTTTTCAACCTTTTTCAACTTTTTTCAACCCTTTTCAACTTTTTGCAGTGTTTTCAACATTTTACAAACATTTTCAAGTTTTTTTTTTTCAGTGTTTTCAACCTTTTTTAAACTTTTTCAACTTTTTGCAGTGTTTTCTAACTTTTTAAACCTTTTTCAACTTTTTGCAGTGTTTTCAACCTTTTTTTAAAAATTTTCAACCTTTTTCAACTTTTTTCAACCCTTTTCAACTTTTTGCAGTGTTTTCAAACTTTTTCAACTCTTTGCAGTGTTTTCAAAATTGTTCAACCTCATTCAACCTTTTTGAAGTGTTTTCAACCTTTTTCAAACTTTTTCAACTTTTTGCAGTATTTTCAACCTTTTTTCAACTTGTTGCAGTGTTTTCAAACGTTTTCAACCTTTTTCAACTTTTTTACAGTGGTTTCAAACTTTTTCAACTTTTTTCAACCTTTTTCAAACTTTTTCAACTTTTTACAGCGTTTTCATACTTTCTCAACCTTTATCAATTCTTTTCAAAAAATTTTTTTCAACCTTTCTTTTTTAACTTCTTCTGCATTACAGTTTAGCATTTTCAGCTCAGCATTCACACTTGCAGTTTCTTCAGGAACTGCAAAGTTTTTCTAGTTGTGTGAATGCTGAAGGCATTCACACCTTTATTTTCCTGTTTCTCTTTCTTATTCTTCCGACTTCTTCTGACTTCTTCCGCTGATTTTTGACACTTAACTCCTCCTACAAATTTTGTCCTATTTGAACCATTCATATATCAAATTGTGCAGCTTTTTAAGGCCATGGGTGCTATGTTCTAGCTTTTTAAAATCTTTTAAACTTTTTGAAATATTTCAACTTTTGTGCAACTTTTTGCCCCATGTTAACGGATGGAGGTTTTTTCAAACTTTGGAACCTTATAACTTCTTCAAATCTCCACCGATTTTAACCATTCAACTTTTAAAATATTCAACTTTTTAAACCCTTTCTTCAACCTTTTTGAACTTTTTGAACTTTGTTCAACTTTTTGAAATATTTCAACTTTTTAAAATTATTTTTAACATTGAAGTCAATGGGAAAACCCTTTAACTGACCTTTCAACTCCTTCAACTTTGAACCCTTACAACTTTGTCATACTTTCACATAGACAAGTCATTTTACTTTTAAAACGTAGGCATTTTTGTCCTCTATTCACGTATGTAACATCATCTCCAGATCTTTTACCAAATTTAAACTGTGAGCCTTCAAGTACAGAGGGAATTTCAGTCGCTTTTGGAGTTTACAATGGGTGTGTATTGGAAAAGCTAGAGTGGGAGAGTGGCAGTTAGAGTGCGGGAGGCTCTGAATTTTAACCGAAAAAAAATTTATTTTCTTGTCCTCCTGGCCACATTTCTGGCTCAATCTGCACAATAACCCCTCAAAACGTAGGAATTTTTCTTGTGACTCATCAAATTGAGTCACTTTGTCTCTATCTCAAACGGTTCTCTCTCCAGAGGCATTTGTTTGAGGAGAGTGCAGAATTTTCTCCCATCCGCTCCAATGCATTTCGAGACGCCTGAATCCAAAACTTCACTCATGTTGGCACAATCGCCGTGGCTGAATGGATGATCCTACAGACATGATTCCTGCACCATTAAATTCATGAAAGGCTTCTGAATCTGACTGTGTGAAAATCTTTTTCAATTTCACCTCTTGGTCCCCGAGAAATGCCATTTCTTCAACCATGCGCACTCCATTAAAAAGTGCTGATTCACTGTCATGGCTGCTGTGCAGCTGGTCTCCATAGCAACAGACACACCTGTTGTGCTGCTGCAGCTTGATTAGTCTGGATTTTTCCATTAAGACTGGAGCTCTATTGATCCTCTGTTACTCTGACACTGACTCCACTGCTCCTTCTACCTCTATCAACTTTTAAAAGTTTTTGCAGTGTTTTTAACCTTTTTCAACCATTTTCAACTTTTTGCAGTGTTTTCAACCTTTTTCAAACTTTTTCAACTGTTTGCAGTGTTTTCAACCTTTTTCAAGTTTTTTCAACCCTTTTCAACTTTTTGCAGTGTTTTCAAACTTTTTCAACCTTTTCAACTTTTTTCAACCCTTTTTAACTTTTTGCAGTGTTTTCAACATTTTTTCAACCTTTTTCAACTTTTTGCAGTGTTTTCAAACTTTTTCAACATTTTCAAGTTTTTTTTAGTGTTTTCAACCTTTTTTAAACTTTTTCAACTTTTTGCAGTGTTTTCAACCTGTTTCAACATTTTTCAACTTTTTGCAGTGTTTTCAACCTTTTTCAAACTTTTTCAACTTTTTGCAGTGTTTTCAAACTTTTTCAATATTTTTCATCTTTTTGCAGTTTTTTCAACCTTTTTCAAAATTTTTCAACCTTTTTCAACTTTTTTCAACCCTTTTCAACTTTTTGCAGTGTTTTCAACATTTTACAAACATTTTCAAGTTTTTTTTTCAGTGTTTTCAACCTTTTTTAAACTTTTTCAACTTTTTGCAGTGTTTTTCTAACTTTTTAAACCTTTTTCAACTTTTTGCAGTGTTTTCAACCTTTTTTAAAAATTTTCAACCTTTTTCAACTTTTTTCAACCCTTTTCAACTTTTTGCAGTGTTTTCAAACTTTTTCAACTCTTTGCAGTGTTTTCAAAATTGTTCAACCTCATTCAACCTTTTTGAAGTGTTTTCAACCTTTTTCAAACTTTTTCAACTTTTTGCAGTATTTTCAACCTTTTTTCAACTTGTTGCAGTGTTTTCAAACGTTTTCAACCTTTTTCAACTTTTTTACAGTGGTTTCAAACTTTTTCAACTTTTTTCAACCTTTTTCAAACTTTTTCAACTTTTTACAGCGTTTTCATACTTTCTCAACCTTTATCAATTCTTTTCAAAAAATTTTTTTCAACCTTTCTTTTTTAACTTCTTCTGCATTACAGTTTAGCATTTTCAGCTCAGCATTCACACTTGCAGTTTCTTCAGGAACTGCAAAGTTTTTCTAGTTGTGTGAATGCTGAAGGCATTCACACCTTTATTTTCCTGTTTCTCTTTCTTATTCTTCCGACTTCTTCTGACTTCTTCCGCTGATTTTTGACACTTAACTCCTCCTACAAATTTTGTCCTATTTGAACCATTCATATATCAAATTGTGCAGCTTTTTAAGGCCATGGGTGCTATGTTCTAGCTTTTTAAAATCTTTTAAACTTTTTGA